>NW_028318421.1:905000-1204001 GCF_062004578.1 Staurois parvus
TGTGATATAGCGAGGAAATCCAGGCCATCATATTTTGACTAAGACCTATATGGGAACAGGTGGCCATCATGTAGTCCCATGTTACCCTATCAAAAGCCTTTTCTGCATCCGTAGAAAGTAGTAGGCCATGTATGTTATCTGTGTTGGCTCTATAGATTAGGTTAAGAGCTTTTGTAATATTATCCCTGGCTTCTCTTCCAGGCATAAACCCCACCTGTTCTGGACTGATAAGTGTAGTGAGTAAGGGTCGCAGTCTGTTGGCTTTACGTTTAGCTAGTAATTTTAGATCTATGTTGAGAAGGAAAATTGGTCTATAGGTAGAGCAAATGGTTGGGTCCTTATTTTCTTTTGGAATAATTGTGATATGGGCTGATAGAATGGGTTCGGAAATGGTATTGTTATTGTTCAGGAAATTAAGGGCCACTAAAAGTGGTGCTTTCAATGAGTTAGTGAAAGCTTTGTAATATTGGGAGGTGAAGCCGTCTGGCCCTGGACTTTTCCCTGGTTTAAGATCTTTAATCGCCATTAACAATTCCTCCTCTGAAAAATCTCTCTCAAGAGCTTCAATATCTTGTGGTGCTAATGTTGGCATTTTACTCTGGGCTAGGAAATCAAATATAATTTGTTCCCTAGCACCCTGAAGGGGGTCAGGTTTGTGTTGCCTCGGAAGGCTGTATAAATTCGAGTAAAATTCCTGGCGATTTTATCGGTTGCATGCTCCATGCTTCCATCTGCTGCCCTAATACAAAAAACGTTTTCTAGGGACCCCTTAGGGCCCTAGCGAGGAACTTTCCTCTTTTACCATGTTGGTAGAAAATGCATTTTTTTTAAATAAAGTGCCCGTTTAGATTGCCTATCTAAGAGACCTTTTAATTCTACTCTGGTTTCTAATAACTCTTTTGCGTTTGAGTGGATAGGGAGTATTTATGAAGTGATTCCAGTTTCGCAATCTTATTAGAAAGTTCATTTATTTCCTTTTCTTTATCTTTTTTACATCTTGAGCCCCACTTGATCATTTCGCCTCTGATAACACATTTATGGGCCTCCCAGATTGTAAGTGGTGTAGGCCCTGAATCGTTATTAAGGGAGAAGTACGTCTTGATCACCTCCTCTATTGATTTGAATATTTCAGGGTCAATAATCAATGAAGGGTTCGCCAAGTGCATGGTTTGGAAGTTCGATCTGTAAGATCAAGAGTCACAGATATTGGATTGTGGTCCGAAAAAGACTGAATACCTATTTTTGCCTCCTTGTTCCTAAGGATATCTCTTTGGGAAATAAAGAGATAGTCAATCCTCGAGTATCTTTCATGAGGGGAGGAGTAAAAAGTAAAATCTTTCCCTTTGGGGTTCACCATTCTCCAAGTATCTACCAACATCAGGGAGTTTAATAAGCATTTGATTCTTGAAAGAAAAAGGATTTTCAGTACAGAAATACTAAGGTCTCAGAGAGGGAAATAAACCCTCTGGTGTTAAGAGAATTCCTCAACACAAGAAGGTAAAGTAGTGCTGTGGGGGGTTCTATTTATTCTTATATAAGACACAAAGTCCACAGTATGGGTGGGTGCGTGGGGGGGCTTAACCCTGTTGGTATTGGGTGGAAAAAAGGCAAGAAAGAAGGGTACCCTTATGGTTAGGAAGTTACACGACTCCACAACAGATGAAAACTAGAAAACGAATAGGGATCTCATCCCTGGCTGTTATACAGGCCGCTCGGAAAGCTAGCTCTAAACTCACAGTCCAGTAAGTCCTCCTTATAACTTGCTGGTTTGAATTGACTGCCTATGCATAGAATGATAAACTACGTCATGTTAACAAAATCTGTGTAAACATTGTAATAACCCCATAGTAGGAACAACAACCACATCTCTGAAGAGATCATGAGCAGCCTCGGAGGAAGGTCGGACGGGAGAGAGAACCTGTCTCACAATCTGAATCCCCTCATATCCCTCCCCACCGACCCCCCGTGACCCCCCCGGCCACCCTCCGGCAGCATCAGAGCCCCGGACCAAACAAATCATGTAAGCAACAACATAGGATATATTCAAATATGGTGAAATCTACCAAGTTGTCTCCCCCGGCCCCACCCCCTGGCAATCCCCATTGTAATAAGCAGTTGAGGACATAGCAGGGGCGTATATGAAATAAAGTGGGTGTCCAATGATAATATCCCAGTCTTGGTAGGAAAAAATAAATTCTTCCACTGATGACAGGGGGAGAGTTGTTGATAAACAGGTGATTGTTGTATTAACAGTCGGGTGTAATCATAAGCTTTGAAGAGTTTAATTCTCTGTGGCGGTGAGGTCAAATCCAGATTGGGTGGCCCAGGAAGTTTGCCCTTTCCCATGAGACACTCAACTCGGTGGGGTGCATGGCGACATCAAGGAGACAGAGGCAGGCCCATGTGGCTTGTAATCATGACGTAAAGTCATAGCAGATACGGCAGAAAAGAGAATAACAAGGCAGATGGTCAACGCAAGCATTCTCAACATCAGCAGTCACTTCTGGGTAAGTGATGAAAGGTACCTTTTATAATGGCAGGAGAGAGAACGTGACCACTCAGGTAGGTATTGTACTAGTGATCAGGTGAAATCTTTAACTTTAGAAAGTTTGGCTCTCGGTGTTGGTGAAATCGGATCCAAAGTGGGTGATCTTAGGTGTCTACTTTTCTTGTGCGGTGTTTTATTTAGTGGGGTACATGGCGACACCGGAGAGCTAGAAATGGATGTGGGCAGCTTGAAATCTTGATACCATTCTGGGACGTCTGTAAAAGGTATCTGTATTGCACAACAAAATTCCTCTAGATCTTCAGGAAGTGAGGCTTGCCGTTCGGTATAACAGTGCAAACGGGAATCTCCATGTCAGGGACCATCGCGACGCTTGGGTCTACACAGGCGTAGGTGTCTGCCAAGACGTGTAGGTGGCAGGGCACTAGGACCCAGGCGCACCCGTCGTCTTGACAGTACTAGGCAGGCACTAGGACCTAGGCTACGCCTGTCAGGTGCAGGGCGGGCTATTTAAACCAGCTCTGCACAAACACTTGTTGCCGAATGGTCTTTGTATGCTGTTACCTGTGTTGTGAGTATCTTGATCTGGATTGTTTGACCTTGCTGCCTTCTCCTGTCCTGACCCTTGGCCTGCCTGACTCTGCTCCTGGATGTTCCCCTTTAAATCTGATCTTTTGGTATTGACCCTGCGTGTGACCCGACTATCCTTTGCCTACCGTTTTGTACCTCACCGACCCGCTAGTTACCAACCCGGCCTGTATGACTCTGATTTAGCTCATCCATCCATCCCGCAGGGATCACTAGGCTCCCTCACATCAGACTCTTAGCCCCCTGGAGCTCCTGTCAGACTCCTCTACCCCTGTTGGAGATACCTAGCAGCTGCGACCTGGTACCGGAGCGCTCCAAGTCCATCCCCACCATCAGGGGCCCTGGTGAACAAGTGCTCCGGTGCTTAGACTCCGCACTCTGGGGAGGCTCTGCCAGGGGATTGATAGAGGTGCTGTCAGGCGGTCCCTTACACTCCATCTATATGGTATATTATTTGCTTTTAAGACCTCAAGTAAGGGTCGCAGAGCCCTGCGGTTAGTAAAGGTTATAGGCGAGAGATCTTGAAACAGTTTGATGTTGCTGTCATTAAGCACAATGAGATAATTTTGTCTGGCCTTAGTATCTTCTCTTTCAGGCCAAAATTTGAGAGGCAACATATAATGTCCCTAAGGGGTGCCGATTCATTGCCACGGGGACATAAGGCCCTATGTGCTCTGTCAAACTCAATGTGTGTATCAGATTCTCTTTCCATTGTTGAAGATCTTCTGTAGGGCCTGTTGAATCTGATCTGGTGCTATGGTCTCAGGGACACCTCTGACTCTTATATTATTCCTCCTTCCCCTGTTGTCGAGGTCTTCCAGGTGTCTGTTAATAGATATGAAATGCTTGGAATGGGTCACCGCTATGTATTCCAGCCTAGTAATGGCCTTGCCCCTCTGTCTCCCCTGTCGCTCCGCTGCGGCTAGTTGGTCAGTTGATATTAAAAGATCCGCTTTAAAATCCGTTATGGCCACAGTAAAAGAGTTTTTAATGTCTGCTGCAATTTAGAAAATGGTATTTTCTACTTTGTCATGTCATGTCTGAGTAAGTGAGGGGATGCTCAGTATGGTGTGCCACAGATGTTACCGAGTCCTCTGATGCTGGTATCGACTCCTCACTGCTATCTTCCTTGAGGATTTGCGTGAGCGGGTGTGCTGATTCAGCTTTGAGGCCCTGCCCATTGTTGAGTCTGAGTGACCTGTGAGCGGAGTGTGGAGCCACGTTCCTCCCAGAGCTCTTTCAACATGCGGCCATCTTCATCAAGTGCCTGACCACGCCCACCTAACATTTTAACTAACATCAAGTCCGTTGGTTAGTCAGCATGTACCAAAGTAGGTGTGACATGATGGTACAGGAAGCTGACTACAGGAAAAATGAATTTTATAATGTTTAAGCTGAATTCCAGGTAAACAGTTAAATACATAGCATGTAGACTGTTTTTGTAATGTTATTCAGCCAGTCTTGTGATCAAGGCTTTTCAATCTGACCCCTGCCCTTCAACCTGTCAGGGTTGGGGGGGCTACTAGGAGCATAAGCTTCTGTATCATAGGGGGACATGCGTACCCCCTCACAACGATAAGATGACAGTCACCAAAGAGGATTGTAGCCTATATAATCAAGAAACAGTCAGTCAAAGAACAAGTATTCTTCTGCTCACAGGCAATCGTTCACAATAGGATAAGCAATGCTAGAAGTACAAACCTAAGCAACCCATTACTGAGATCACTAGACTCTGCCACTCCACCCCTGCTTACAACCTCTATTCTGTTCTAATGACATTCAGAGCTAATGAGTTACAGAAGGTGGGGCCTGACATCTCAACATGCAACCTAGAGGATTGTTCTTCCTTCCTTTGTGTTGCTGGGATGATTAAAGCTGTTGCCGCTCACTACTTTAGGATGTAGAAGGAAAGCTGAGGTTACTGCAAAATGTAGCAATTGGCACTGGAATACAGAGCAGGTAAGTCTGTTATGTAGTGATTTAGTAAGATATATGCAGAGCTCACTCTGTGTCAATCTGTATCTTTTATTAATTTATTATTATTCACGGAAGATTGATATATGCACTTTATTTATGATTTTTGTATGCACAAGTTATTATACTGAGTTCTATAGATTGACACAGAGAGAGCGCCGAGTTCTATAGATTGACACTCACCGGCCACTTTATTAGGTACACCTTGCTAGTACCAGGTTGGACCCCCCTTTTGCCTTCAGAACTGCCTTAATTCTTCATGGCATAGATTCAACAAGGTGTTGGAAACATTCCTCAGAGATTTTGGTCTATATTTTAGGTGATCTTTGAAAATTCACTTATTCAGGGAAGCCTACCCCACCTCCACCTTAGAACTGTACTTGAGCCACCTCTATCAGATCATCCCCCGCAGCTATCACCTTTTGTACCACTTCCCCCTTCATTTAGATTGTAAGCTCCACGAGCAGGACCCTCATATTCCTTCTGTACTGAAATGTATTGTTATTGTACTGTCTTCCTTTATATTCTAAAGCGCAAACTGTTGGCGCTATATAAATTCTGTATATTAATAATATTTACATGAGTTTCTGTTGCCTTTCTATCATCTTAAACCAGTCTGCCCATTTTTCTCAACAAGGCACTTTCGTCCACACAACTACCGTTCACTGGATATTTTCTCTTTTTTGAACCATTCTCTATAAACCCTAGAGATGGTTGTGCGTGAAAATCCCAGTAGATCAGCAGTTTTTGAAATACTCAGACCTGCTTTTCTGGCACCAACAACCATGCCACGTTCAAAGTCACTTAAATCCCCTTTCTTCTCCATTCTGATGCTCGGTTTGAACTTCAGCAAGTCATCTTCACCATGTCTAGAAGCCTTAATGCATTGACTTGCTGCCATGTGATTGGCTGATTAGCAATTTGTGTTACCAAGCAATTGAACAGGTGTACCTAATAAAGTGACCGGTGAGTGTATCTTACTAAATCACTGTTTGTCATGTGCAGGAAGGCATTATGATGTGAGCAGCACCCTAGACACAGGTTTGTGAATAGGTATATTTAATTTGTCACATATTTTGTTTTTTTGTGGTTATTGGGGATATTTATGAGTTGTCAGTTGATCACACAGTAGGTAGTGAAGAATCACATATCAAGCCTAGGTTAAAATTCAGATTGTTGTCATATGAAACACATTGGGGGAGATTTACTAAAACTGGAGCACTCAGAATCTGGTGCAGCTGTGCATGGCAGCCAATCAAATTCTAACCTCGGCTTGTTCATTTAAGCTTTGGCAATAAAACCTGGAAACTGATTGGTTTCTATGCAGAAGTGCACCTAATTTTGTACTCTCCAGCTTTAGTAAATAAGCCCCATTGAATCTTACAATAACAAAGACAGAGAGAAACAATGATCCAGATAAGCCTACACAACTACTGCTGGTCATTGTCATTAACACATTGAGTACAACATACTAAAACTGCAGAAAAAGTCTGATGCCCATAGCAACCTGTTAGCTTTTTCATT
The DNA here is from genome assembly GCF_062004578.1 of Staurois parvus. Lineage (NCBI taxonomy): Eukaryota > Metazoa > Chordata > Amphibia > Anura > Ranidae > Staurois > Staurois parvus. The sequence goes on from NW_028318421.1 coordinate 911,593, forward strand.
TCCATTCTCTGACAGTAAAAGTGAAATGGAATTGGATGTTATGGGCAATAGTTCAGTTCTAGATTGGATTAGAGTGCAGAAAATAAAAATGACATCTAGTTGTCCTTGTGTTTCTGTTCTCCCTGGTGTTTGGTGGCTTTTGATTCTAAGATTTGTGTTTAGTGAGCTAAAGATAGCTTATTGTATGTATACCATAAATGTACATTTACCTAGGGTGCAAGCATTTTGGACTTTTTCTCACCACATCAATTGGGCTGCATTGATCCACACAGACCAATGCAGGCTCAACACCAAGGCGCATAAAAACAATTGCTTTCTGGGTGCCCTATTCACACCACAGTGCTGCTTAAAGGTGGGTTGTGGTATTGTCTGAAAAAATGCAGGCACACTGCATTTTTTACACTGCACCTCATCTTAGCGCTTCTCACCACATTGAAGCTCCACTGTGGTGCATTTAAGTTAATTAAAGGTCAATTGTGACATTTCAATAAGGTTTATAAAAAAGGCAAATAGTGTTTGGTGTTGTAATAACATAAGGTACCTGGGCAGCACAGTGGCTAAATGGTAACCCTTCCACCTGGAAGTACTAGGGTTGTTGGTTCGAATCCCAGCCACAGCACCTCCTGCCTGGAGTTTGCATGTTCTCCCTGTGCCTGCATGGGTTTCCTCCGGGTACTCCGGTTTCCTCCCACACTCCAAAAACATGCTGGTAGGTTAATTGGATCCTGTCTAAATTGGCCCTTGTATATGAATGTGAGTTAGGAACCTTAGATTGTACACCCCTTGAGGGTTAGGGACTGATGTGAATGTACAATATATATGTAAAGCACTGCATAAATTGACGGCGCTATATAAGTGCCTGAAATAAATAAGGTACCTCCCCTCACTGCTGTTTTACAGTGAACACCAGCCTGTGTGCGCAAAGCGGTCTATTTTTACTATATGGGATGTGAACAAGCCTTTAGCAGGCAGTAGAAAGCAGCATTTTATGCATAATAATATGTGTTGTATTACTTTGTTTTGTTTTTACTCATTTGAACTTCTACCTTGAAGTCAAATGCACATTTTCAGGTTTGAATAACATTTCCTATTTCCAATTTTGCAGAGCTGATTGAGAGTAATTAACCTGGGTTATTTCATTAGGTTAAATTGAAACAGCGTTGCCTTTTACATGCAGTTGCTCACTGACATTAATAGCTAGATCATTTTTAATGAAATAATACAATACAATTTGTGCATCGTCAGTGCTGCAATGAGACGGCAGGGTCATAAGAGTGAAGAATGGAAGTGTTTTCTTCTTTTATGTTCCAGTACATCAGGTATGACTTGTTACCAGCATCCATTCCAGCAGTCATAGAGGAGAAAAATAATGTGAAGGATTTCATTGTTATTGTGAGGGATAGTAACATAATTAAGATGGCAGGGGAGATATAGTAGTATGAGAAAAGAATGGTATCTAATAAGTCCACTCACCTGTGCAAAATGGAAGCAGCTACATTATTTGAGAGAATATGCTACATGTGGGAACCTTACATCTGAAAAGTATTTCCTTTTATGCTATTCATTCATCTAGTCTCTTCATCATACTACCTTTACAGCATGATGATGGAGAATAAACACATTAAAATGTTGTTACTATTGGAAAGCCATTTTTAGTTGTAATGAGCGTACACATTGAATTAAGAGCTTGCACAATGAAGCAAACAATTCTACATAATCACATTTCATTAACAAAGATGTCCACTAAGCAGTACTTGTATCTAAAATAACCCCAGTGACATTGCAGAAAAGTTCCCAACTTTCCTAGAGAAGAAATGTACTTGGGATTCATCCACAGTGTGTGTATTGTTATGTATTCTCCTGCATTCAGCAGCACAAGTAAAATGACAAGGGGAATACGTTTTCTTCAGGACATATTCACAAAAATGTGAACCATGTCTTGCATGTCCCTGCTTTGATGTATTGATCTGCATTTACCCAATAAGGTCAATTAACTACTTGCCCTCCAGAAGATTCCTGACCAGGCCCTTTTTTCCGTTAAGGCACTGCATTACTTTAACTGACAATTGCACGGTCATGCAGCGCTGCACCCAAATGAAATGTACGTCCTTTTTTTCCCATGAATTGAACTTTCTTTTGGTGGTATTTGATCGCCTGTGCGTTTTTGTTTTTTTTTGCGCTATAAAAAAAAAGACTAACGATTTTGAGAAAAAAAACTATATTTTTGACTTTTTGCTATTAAACATGTCCATTAAAAATATTTAAAAAATCAAATTTCATCATAAATTTAGGCCAAAATGTATTCTGCTACATGTCTTTGCTAAAAAAAAAACACCAATACGTGTAAATTAATTGGTTTATGTGAAAGTTATGGCATTTCCAAATGGCAGTATATATACTGGGATTTTTTTTATTTTACTTTTACTAGTAATGGTGGCAATCAACAACTTATTGTGAGACTGCGGCGGGCATTGTGACACTGGGGGGAACTGATTTGGTGTCACTGACATCCCCAGTGACACCAATACAGTGATCAGTGCTAACAAAAAGCACTGACACTGTACTAATGGTACTGGGCAAGAAGGGGTTAACATGAGGGGCGATCAAAGGGTTAACTGTGTGCTGTTTTACTAGGGGCTGTGTCTGTGTAGTTCACTGTAAGCACACTGCTTTGGCACAGCCATCCAAAGCAGTGTGCATGAGCTGACAGGGAGGAGAACTGTTTTCTTTACAAACAGTTCTCCTCCCCATGCGAGATGCTCGGCAATCACCGGGCATCAGCGAGTTATCACCGGCTGGGACCCCGTGATTGACAGCCACGAATGGCGGTGCGGGTAGGGCGAGCGCACACCTCGCGCATGCCCCCTACCCGGAGATGCAAAATCATGTATATATACGTGATTTTGTGCACCTGTGCCATCCTGTAGCGGTATTTCTGCTATAGGGCGATCAGGAAGCGGTTAAATAGGGTTTGTTACCACGTATGTCCAGTGCATCTGACTTTGCATGCCCTTGATTTTTTATATTTTTATTAACAGGTGTATGTGATATATGCATTTATCAAAATGACTTAAATTTAAAACAGAGAATTTCAGTTTGTGCACTTGTTTTTCATTACTTGCACTTTTTGGTAGTTTGGCCTTTCCCTGAGCTGGAATTTGATAGGGTAAAGCACAACGCACCAGTATCAATGTCTACCCATGTCACACTGCACATTCATTTTAGGGAGAATGCGTATTCAAACATTTGTCTATACCTCTGATGCCCAACCTTCATCCCGAGGGCCAAATGTAGCCCTTTGGTGTCCCTCGGACCTCAGAAGTCCATAGCAGAAAAATTGATTAGGGTTATATAATTGATCTCTACAAGCCTCATGTAACATGTTTCCAATTTCGTATTGTCTTTGCTAGTATATCCCCTGCCAAAATGCACTCCCTGACACTCATTTTCTATATTAGGTTTTCAGTTTCTGCCAGTCCTTGCAAGCATTAAATATACTGAACATTGTGGGGGAGATTTACTATAACTGGTGGACTCAGAATCTGGTGGAGCTGTGCATGGTAGCCAATCAGTTTCTAACTTCAGTTTGTTCAATTAAGCTTTGATAATAAAGCCTGGAAGCTGATTGGTTTCTATGCATAGCTGCACCAGATTTTGCATTTTCCAGTTTTAGTAAATAACCCCCTGTGTGGCCCTTTGGCGATGTCAGGGGCCACCTTTGAGGCCCATTTTATCTCATAAATTGACAACCACTGGTTTATACTGATCCATTATGCAGATGGCTAAATGCAGACAAGTGTTTCAGCCCTGGGAAACCTATAGATTCCCACTTGTGCAGGTTTTTCTCATCAATTTATTAAAAGTAACATTGTTTTCTTTTAATAAAAATGTCTATTTTATTATTGCTTTATATAATATCTATATCAGATTATTAAATCTATTTAATCTCTATACAGATATTTAGCCCTGTATGCTTACAAGCCACAAAAGAATGATGAGCTGGAGTTGCGTAAGGGAGAGATGTACAGAGTCATAGAAAAATGCCAAGATGGCTGGTTCAAAGGCACATCCCTCCGGACTGGCACATCTGGAGTTTTCCCAGGCAATTATGTTACCCCAGTTTCTAGGTAAGTCAGTTTCTATTACCACCATATAATAACAGCAATTTGTATCAAATGTCACAAGATGTCCTTTAATAATTCCAGAGGAATTGCTGTTCCGCTTGCTGTCATCATTCTGTAATAACTGACATACAGTCCTTGACAAAATGGTCAAAGAATGGGGTGTAAAGTTGGGTCATATGTAGACCTTTAATGCATGATATTCCTTATAATAGTGCTTATGGCATTGACAGCTACAAAAAAAAGCCACGTGAAAACCATTTTAAAATATATAGAATTACTTGGGGATTCTATTCTTTCTTGGATTCAGGCCTTGTATTCTTCTCCTTCGGCCTTCGTCAAATACGCTGGGTATTTTTCAGATCCCTTTCCTATTGGGCGAGGGACGAGACAGGGTTGCCCCCTGTCCCCAGCGCTCTTTGTCCTGGCGCTTGAGCCGCTGGCTTTGGCGCTTCGGACCGATTGCAATGTATCGGGGGTTCCTTACGCGGGACAGGAATTCAAACTGAACCTTTTTGCGGATGATGCCCTCCTGACTCTTACTAACCCCCTGACGACACTTCCTAATTTGCAACAGGTTCTTGAGCGCTTCTCCTTGATTTCGGGTCTCCGTATCAACTTGGATAAGACTGTCGCCCTCAATATTACTTTGGCTTCAGATTTGGTTTCGCGCCTACAATCCCACTTCCCTTACAAATGGGCTTCCTCTTCTCTTGAATACTTAGGCATTCGCTTGACCCCCACTTATGACTCCTTGTTTGCTGCAAATTATTATCCATTGCTTAGCTCTCTATCCTCTCTTATGCATTCTTGGCAATTTCCGCACCTGTCTTGGATAGGACGGGTTCATTCAGTGAAAATGACCATCTTGCCGAAATTGTATTATTTTCGCACACTCCCGGTGCGGGTTCCCCCTCATTTTCTTCGGTTGCTTCAGGCGAAGTTAATGCGTTTTATCTGGGCCGATAAGCACCCCAGAGTATCCAAAAGTACGCTTTTTGCCCATAGACTTCAGGGTGGTCTTGGGGTGTCTAATGTGACTAAGTATTATCAAGCGAGCCAGATTGCCCCGCTGTCTATGTTGCACGCCTCTTCCGTCGTCCCCCTCTGGGTCCTGTTGGAACTACCTAATTGTGCCCCTATCGCACTGTCGACGCTTCTATGGCTTCCCCCTGCCCTGCGCCCTATCGCACTGAGTCCGATGTTACTTCATGGCCTACAAGTTTGGGACTCGGTACGTTACTCTGGTGGTCTGATGTCACCTTTTCTGCCTTTGCTCCCCATTATTAACAACCCTCTTTTCCCGCCGGGTTTGGATCACCCAGGGGCGTTTTCTTGGTGGGTGACTAATGGTTTTTCGCAGGTGCAACACTTTTTGATTTTTCGGTCCTTCCCCACCTGGGACTCTCTTCGGGAATCCTGGAATATCCCCCCGGCGGAATTTTTTCGATATCTTCAATTGCGACACTGGCTGCTCTCGCTGCGGGGTACTTCTGCGTTCCCGTACCAGAAATCTGCCTTTGAACAGCTCTGCCAACAGCGTCCGGGCGCTCCGGGCCTTATATCCATTCTTTATGCAGCTCTGAACAGACGCTCGTCGCATACTTCTCTTTCATATGTTGTTCAGTGGGAGCGCGACCTGGGAGTGGCTGTGGATCCGGAGGACTGGAATAAGGCCTGGTCACTCATAGTTAAATACTCATTTAATACGACCACACTGGAGGCAGCCTATAAGGTATTGTTTCGTTGGTACTGGGTTCCGGCTCGGTTGGCCCGGGCTAACCCTGCCTGTAGTGATCAATGTTTTCGGGGTTGTGGTCATCGTGGTGATGTATTACATATCTGGTGGTCATGCCCGAGACTGTTTCGTTTTTGGTCTCGTGTATTTGGCCTCCTTTTCACCTTGTTCCATCTCTCCATACTCCGGGATGCTCGGTATGCCTTGCTTCATTGCCCCATACCGTGCCTCTTGGCTCACCAGCAGAAGTTGGCTTCCTATCTGTTTTTATCCGCTACTAGAACAATTGCTCAGGCCTGGAAGAGTCCGTTTGTCCCTCTTCAGGGGGTGCAGGATTGTATGACCACTATGATGCTCAACGAACAGATATCGAGTATCCGCAACGACTCCCAACGTAAATTTTTGAAAATATGGGAGCCCTGGTTGCAATATGCCCTTCCCTCACTCCCCCCGGCTAGTCTGGGGGTGTAATGGCGTTCGGTATTGGCGCTCTTGAATCCCTGCTTTTTTTTTTTTCTCTTTTCTTTTTTCTCTCTCTCTCTGTTTTTGGTGTGACTGGACAGCTGCATTTAGTTGTTATAATCAGTTACATTAATGTTTCGTAACTTATGTGCCATTGATAGCCCCTGCGTGGGCGTACCTTTTGCCCTGTTGGCATTAGAGCATTGTTTTTCCCTTTTTTTTTTATTTTGCATTTTGTTTATCTGTGCAATTGATAGCCCCTGCGTGGGCGTGTTTTATTGCCTCTGTTTATACTGTTTAAAAATTTAATAAAAACCATTGAAATAGAAAAATATAGAATTACAGTTTGTGCCACATGTTTTTACAACTATTTGAAACAGCGCAAGAACTACTGCACTGTATCATGAATTTGTGAAACTGTATCGGAGAAAATCCATGTGTCAATGGCCAATTTGTAATGTTATATGTAACATACCTGGATGGATCTATGCCTGGCTTTTCTCTTCTGATCTTCTTCATGTCATACCTTCTGTCTGACAGGAAGAAGTCTTGTGAGAGCGTTAAAAATTGCTGCCATTGATACATTACTAGTCTGTGAGAGTTTACAGAACAGTACCAGTTAGTATTATTTTACTACTTGTTCTTTTACTAGTTTACTATAGGTGTAAAACCTGTAGAGAGGCAATATATTCTTCTCCTCATCCAGAGGAAAGGCAAACTAAAGAAAAGATTCTTAGTTACAGCTAGTTTTAAGATGAATACGCTATACCTGCAATAATTGGAACTTTTGTATGGCAACCATTAGGCAGTCAAAAACATAATTGAATAACTCAACAGGCGAGGACGATAACGCCTTCAAATACTAAAATTGAAATCACTTTGGAAGTATGTTTAATTTAGAAAAGCTGTTAAGCAGCCATATATCCTGACACCCAGGCATAATATAACAAGGAACGCATTTATAGAGATTGACAGTATGGTCAAAAGGTTTTATCTATTATTTATGTGAACATCAAAACAAGTGCTTATCCTTAAAGGGTACGTTCACCTTTTTTATAAAAAAGTAATAAATGCACACCTTTTTGCAGGTAAAAAAATGTGCATTTATCTATTTATTTTACTAGGAGCTTTCAAAGCATCACAGCCATGATTAGCAGATCGTGGGTGCAATGCAGGACTCTTGCAGACTGTCAGTGTATCTGTCTGCTTGTACATCATACAGGCAGGCAGTTACACACTGACAAGAAACATCAATGAAATACCTATAGCCCTCAACAGTGCCCTAGTAGTTCATTGAGAACAAACAGCCGAAAGCCACAAAGGCTGTCATTATTTGTAGTTCTCTCATTCACCAAACTTTTTTTTTAAATTGTGACAGTGAGTGCGAGGAGAAGATCCATGTCTCGCTGTCACAAGGGAGATTGGAAGGGGGACTGCTGCAACGGAAACATGTTACATGTTACATCCTGAATACAGGTGTAACATGTAACATGTTACAAAGGTGAATGTATCCTTTAAAAAGGAATGATGTAGCTGAACTGGTGCAAGAACTTTGTCTAGGCGTTTAATACAAAGGTGAGATAATTAACTTGTATTTAAAGATAAATCCCAGATTGATATAAAATGTTTTTTTTTTAATAATAATTTATTGTATTTTTAAATTTAGCTGATATAAATACTTGAGTTTAACTTGATTTCAGCCTCTTGTAATCCCCTGTAATGCAGCACTCAGACTGGTAGAGGGAAGGGCATCACTTGGGACCAATCAGGTGTCCTCCATTCACACATGCTAATAAAACACTGGATGGAAGAGAGATTGCCAGAGATTATCTCACCCCTCTGTCACTGCACCTTCAGTCACAGGCTTGGGGCTATCAGATATTGTGGCTGTGCTGCCTAATTGCAAAAGGGAACAGTCAGGGCACCAAGCACACTGTGCAGTCTGATGGGGCTGTCTAAATCTCAAGACTGAATAGACAGAAATGTAAATCCTTTTGCATGGAAAGTAGCTCCTACATATATTACCATGTAGTAGCTCCTAAATATGTACACATACAGTACATACTGTGTGTGTGTGTATATACAGTGTATATATATATATATATATATATATATATATACAGACAGGTCTAGACAGCACACACTTGGCATATTACTTTATCATTCCGGTGCAGAGAAGACAATGGCGATTAGCCACACTCCAATTTATAGAAAAATGAAAAAAAAAAAAAGTCCAATCTGCAGCACCTTACATATCTTTTAGGAGGGTTAAAAACTTTTAAAAAAACATCAAAGTAACAATGTTTGGATCTGTTAGGATCCTTCATCAGGCATGACAAACAATAAAATTAAATTCTAATCACATTCATAATGTAATTAATTTTGCTATATAATAAAGGTGATTAGGATTACATTTTCATGTTTGCGTTACCTGATGAAGGATCCTCACAGATCCGAAATGTTGCTGTTTTGATGGGGTTTTTTTTTAGTTTTTTTTTAACTCCCCTAATAAATATACAAAGTGCTGTAGATTGGACCTTTTCTTTTGTTTTTCTATACATTAGACTGTGGCTGATCTCCACTGACTGCTCTGCACCTGAAGGATCAAGTGACAGGCTGGATATATGCTGTCATGACTTGTCTGTGTATCTATCTATCTATCTATCTATCTATCTATCTATCTATCTATCTATCTATCTATCTATCTATCTATATATCTATCTATCTATCTATCTATCTATTAGTTTAGAAATACATTATGATATGCTATAGATTTGTTTTGGTGCTGAGCATACTATAACCTCCTGTGGTCGGCCAGCCACTGTAGGCAAAGCGACGTACAGGTACGTTGCTGCCTACTCCCGGGTTTTGGGAGCGGACACCTCTGCACCACCCCCCCTCCATCCTACATGTGTAGCCTGTAGTCCTCTGTATATGTATGTGCTGAAAAAATTTGGTTCAATGGTTTGAAGAGGGGTGGTAGTTTCCTGGGTGAAAATATTTATTACATTTTCCTTAAGAAACAAACTATTTCTGTGATACAATGGCTTTGTTTATAGCTAACATCTCAGATCATGGTAGAGTAGGATTTGAAATATACAGTAGATAAAGTGTGCTATAGTGCTTGTCACTGATTTTGTGCTTGGGCAAACTTGGTTACATCTACTAAACAGTTATGTGGCAACCCATCACAAGCACAACTGAGACCTAATGTGGGTCCCTACCCATAATTTAAATATATGGGTGTAGCAATAGGGGTTACAGGGTTCGCAATGGCGACCTTGCCCATGCTCCAGGGGGCCTGTGCAGCCCCCTGTCACACCTGGATAGGAGGAGCAGTTGGAGCAACATTTAATAAACTTGATCAGCTGTATTTTTCTGCAGGAGCTGAAAGCCTGCTTCTTCTCCTCCCCCTGCCACCATGCCGGTGGCAGGGGGAGGAGGAGAAGCTGCAACAGAAAAATACAGCTGTATGGGTCTAGTAAATGCTGAAAATGCTGCCCCCTCCGTCCCTCCTGTTCTTGTTCCTCTTGCTGCCTGTGTCACCCTCCCCCCCCCGTGTGCTCTCCTAACCCCCCCTTCCCTCTTCCCCGCAGTGCTGCCCACTCTCCTCCTCACCTATCCCACCAGCAACTGTCTTAGTCCATAGGGTTTAATATTGAGTTGGCCCACCCTTTGCAGCTAAAACAGCTTCAACTGTTCTGGGAAGGCTGTCCAGGTTTAGGAGTGTGTCTATGGGAATGTTTGACCATTCTTCCAGAAGCACATTTGTGAGGTCAGGCACTGATGAAGGCCTGTCTCGCAGTTTCTGCTCCAATTCATCCCAAAGGTGTTCTATTGGGTTGAGGTCAGGACTCTGTGTAGGTCAGTCAAGTTCTTCCACCCCAAACTGTCTCATCTATGTCTTTATAGACCTTGCTTTGTGCACTGATGCACAGTCATGTTAGAACAGGAAGAGGCCATCCCCAAACTGTTCCCACAAAATTGGGAACATGAAATTGTCCAAAATGTCTTGGAATGCTGACGCTTCACTGAGACTGGAACTCCACTGGAGTTCCCTTCACTGGAACTAAGGGGCCAAGCCCAACCCTTGAAAAACAACCCACACCATAATCCCCTCTCCACCAAACTTTACATTTGGCAGAATGCAGACAGGCAAGTACTGTTCTCCTGGCAACCACCAAACCCCGACACATCCATTGGATTGCCAGACACAGAAGCGTGATTTGTGACTCCAGAGAATACTGTTCTAGAATCCAGTGCAGTCCACTACTGCTTCTGACGGTTTGCATTGCACTTGGTGATCTAAGGCTTGGAAGCAGCTGCTCGGCAATGGAAACCCATTCCATGAAGCTCTCTACGCAGTATTGTTATGCTAATCTGAAGGCCACCTGAAGTTTGGAGGTCTTTAGCTACTGACTGTGCAGACAATTGGCGACTTCTGAGCACTGTGCGCTTCAGAATGCGCTAACTCTGCTCTGTTATTTTACGTGGCCTACCACTTCATGGCTGAGTTGCTGTTGTTCCCAGTTGCTTCCACTTTGTTGTTATACCACTAACAGTTGACTGTGGAATATTTAGTAGCAAGGAAATTTCACGGATGGACTTATTGCATAGGTGGTAACCTAGCATGGTACCACGCTTGAATTCACTGAGCTCCTGAGAGCGACCCATTCTTTCACAAATGTTTGCTGAAGCAGTCTGCATGCCTAGCTGCTTGATTTTATACACCTGTGGCTATGGAGGTGATTGGAACACCTGAATCCAATGATTTGGAGGGCGGGCCCAATACTTTTGGCAATATAGTGTATTTCTCTGAGGCTGCAGAGAAAGGGACTGATGAATCTATGTCCTCAGTCCCTTTCTCTGTCTCAAAAGAGAGACATCAGGGGTCTGTTTAGATTCCTGATATTTCATCAAATCCCCCCACGAGGATCCTAAAACAGTTTTAAAAAATAATATTGTAAAAAATAATGAAAAAAAATACAATTGTAAAATAAACAAATAAATATACCTCCTTCCTGCCCAGGCCAATTTCCAGCTTTCAGCGCTGTCACACTTTGAAAGACAATTGCGCGCTCATGCAACACTGTACCCATATGAAATTTTTATCATTTTTTTGTGACAGATAGAGCTTTATTTTGGTGGTATTTAATCACCTCTGGGTTTTTTATTTTTTCTTAAACAAACCAAAAACCACAAAAAATTGTGGGGAAAAAAAGTTTTTACTTAGTTTTTGTTATAAAATTTTGTAAATAAGTGATTTTTCTCCTTCACTGATGTGCGCTAATGAGGCTGCAGTGATGGTCATTGATAGGCTGCACTGATGGACACTGATAGGTGGCACTGATGGGCACTGTTGAGTAGGCACTGGTAGGTGGCACTGATGGGCATTGATGGGCATCACTGATGGGCACTGAAAGGCAGCACTGATATATGGCACTGATAGGCGGCACTGATAGACGGCACTGACTGGCACTGATAGGCGGCACTAACTGGCACTGTTAGGTGGTACTGACTGGCACTGTTAGGCGGCACTGTTAGGCGGCACTGATGGGCACTGATAGGCAGCACTGATGGGCACTGATATGCGGCACTGATGCACACTGATAGGCGGAACTGACTGGCACTAATAGGTGGCACTGATTGGCAGCACTGATAGGTGGCACTGATTGGCATTGATAGGTGGCACTGACTGGAACTGCTGGGTGACACTGAAAGGCAGCTCAGATGGTCACTGATAGTGTGGCATTGATGTGCATTGGTAGGCACTGATATGTGGCATTGATGTGGCACTGATGGGCACTGACAGGTGGCACTGCTGGGGCTACACTGATCATCAGGGCACACTGATCATCAGTGCCCTGATGATAGGTGCACATGTCCCCTCCGAGGAATGCCGATTACCGGCTCTCCTCTCGAGCTGTCAGCGTTACAGCTTGTGAGGAGAAAAATGCCGATAACCGGCATTTTCCTGTTTACAGGCGATCAGCTGTGATTGGACGCAGCTGATCACATGACCGAGCCGACATCTACGGCTCTTTCCATGGATCAGTGATCCGCTGTGTCCGAGGGACACAGTGCACTGCTGATCGCTGCGCTGCGTGCTCCCGGAGCCGCACAATTGCGCCGTGAGAATGGGAGGACGTCATATGATGTCCTACCAGAACAAGAGAATCAACTTGCATCCGTCATTGGACTATATGTCGGGCGGGAGGCGGTTAAATAAAATGCTACTGACACCTTCACTTCTCTACTGATACCAACCTCTGCTCAACTGACAAAGTCCACAGCCCTACTGACATCGTCAACTGCTCTACTGACTGACACCAACCATTGCCCTACTGACACCAACTTCTGCCGTACTGACACCAACTTCTGCCCTTCTGACACATCCACTGCTCTACTAACACCGTCCCTTGCACTACTGATACCGCCCACTGCCCTACTGATACCATCCTCTGTCCTACTGATACCAGCCTCTGCCCTACTGACACATTCACTTATCTACTGACACCATCGACTGCCCTAATGACATTTTCCACTGCTCTACTGACACTGTCCACTGCCCTACTGACATTTTCCTCTGCCCTACTGAAACCAATGTCTGCCCTATTGATAATGTCCACTGCCCTACTGACATTGTCTACACACTGTCCACTGCCCTACTGACACTGTCCACACACCCTCAACTGCCCTACTGACACTGTCCACACACCCTCAACTGCCCTACTGACACTGTCAACACACTGTTGACTGCCGTACTGACACAGTTCACACACCGTCCAGGTAGGCTAAGTTTATATTTTTATGTGGCATTTCTTTTATGACATTTTTCTAAGTGCTCCTTATTATTTAGTTAGGCCTTGCTAGTATTTTCTTAAAAGGGCTCCAGGCCCCAGTGATCTTTGATCTCTTTCATGTTGCTTAGGTAGATCTCCACCTCTCAAATGAGGTGTCATTCCCCTGTGTCACTGGGGAAAAGCACTTGCCGCGCAAGGCCCACCCAGACCTGTCCCAGGTACTCTGCGTTTCTGGTTTCACTTACACAGGAAGATGGGGCAAGTATGCAGTGGAAGTGGCGGGTTCTGGCGGGGCCCCAAGTTAACTTTTGCATTGAAGCCCACAAGCTTCAAGCTACTCCTCTGGCTTAACTAACGTTGACCTGACTTATTATGAAAATTACATTGTAAAAATCTAAGTTGAGTAAAGGAGAATAATTTTATTGGTTGAAGACATTGTGTGTGCTGCCCTAGCCTACATTATAAATGCACTTTGGAGCTGTATTGAGGACTGACAGAAGAGATGCGCTTCTGTTTTCTACTTGTAAAATTGCCAGCCTGGAATGTACAACTGAGAATCCAAATGAAGAGAGTAAGGAAGACCTTTCAGCTTTTAAGAAAAGCTGGGCACCTGGGTGAATCGTGTTTAGTCTGGATCCAACTATCAGAGATAACTGCACCTAGCTATTTTGTGATGCAGAAAATATAAGAACTCTACAGATCATCTTTCCATACATGTTGTTGTAATTTACAGACTTATTTACCAATTTAAAACAGAAAGAGCTGAAACAATGGAAATTAACTGTCAGGACCTGAGGAACTGAATCACCTGCTGGTGGCTCTGCAGTTCCCAGAGTTGAGGAGCAAAGTTTTAGTGGCCATCAGCAGATATATCCTAGCGGTCAGACAATCCCAGTAATTAGGCTCCACCTAACTGCTGGCTGCCGGGAAGGTATATAACCCGTCCCTTAAATTACATAATTGCTTCAGTGTTTTGCCTTTTAGCCATATATACTGTATAGCTTGCTGATCCCTGCCTTATCCCATACCTTGTATGCATTGCCCTGTATGCAGTCCCAGTCCTGGTCATGCCCTGTTTTTGTCAGTTTCCCTTCATTTGTATATAGTGTATATAGTTTAGTAGTTGGTTTAGTTTTGATTCACTGTCACATTTATTTTTCGCTTTTGCTTTGCTTATGGACTGTTGGTGTTGGATTGGTGTTGTGTGCATTGATGAACAAACTTCTCTTTTCTTACATGTATGGGTTCCCATCAGAGGTAATATTTTCATGATATATGAAAATGTGTTGATTTAATATGACTTCTGTATATATACACACATCTTTTTGTGTTTATGTACTTGTTTGTTTTCCTTGGCAGTAAACGCTTCATACTAACATTTTCTTCATTTTAGTCTCAATGGGACCATTTCTCGTTAGGTAAAGAAGAATTTATAGTTTTTAAAATGCTTAACATTTTTTTATGAGAAAGCCTTGCAGTTTATATTCTTTCACTTTCATCACATTTTGGCAGTATCAACCTGCAAATGCCAGTGGATTATCTTTATTTGCTTGTTTAGTATTTCAGAACTGTCTTATCTAGTTTATGTGTTTGTAATGGCATTGTGTTACTATAGAAACAGATTGTCCTGTGGGATTTATATTATTATATGCATTTTTTCACAGTTGGTACTAGTAAAAACATGGCAAACAAAATTAATTCCAAGGGGCCAGTCTATTACTAGCACTGTTATTATGTACAATTGCTGCAATTTTACATCTCAAGTACAGTTTCAATATTACAGGCTTCACGTTTTTAGTAACTTAAAGCTTACCGTAATACATTGTGTGTGTGTTTTACATTAAAACAATGCAGTGCTTTCATCATTTGCTACCTTTTTATTTTGCCATAAAGAGGATTTAGCAATTTCCCTTGTTATGGAAAAAGGGGGCGCATCTTCCCACAGATCTAAATGCCTGCAAACTCCCATGCAGCATATACAAGAGAGGGTAATTCTTCATTCTTTGTTGGTTGCAATTGAGTGCAGGAACACATTTCTTTGTATGTGCGTCTGCTTTCACATAGCCTTGGATGTCACGCCATGTTTTATGGTGACTGCATGATATATGGCTACATGCTCTGTTCTGGACACCAGTCTTTAAAAACGGACTCACTCAACTTTTTCTAGCTACTCTTGTACGCAAGAAATAAAGTGCATGCAGACGTTTGTTCCATATTTCTAGGTCGTCTAAGTGCTGGGCTAGCATGGTCAGCATTGTTTCTCACCACAACCACTTGTCAACCACACAGCTAAAAAGGAGAGATTGACATTTTTATTGTCAATCATTGCTATTGTCACGATAGTTGATAAAGTTTAGAATTCATTTTACAAGCTCAGGTTATAACTGGACTCCAGGAAGACAGCTAGTTGAATGACCCTTACCTTTTTTATTACAGAAAACCCTACAACTTTGATAGCCTGCATGTGGCTACTGAGAGATGACAACAGTCATTGACTTCTGTGTTTAATAAAGAGAGTTAAAGGGTCCAGTAAAGTGGTTCCTTTCATATAAGATATCTTTGGTAGAGCCCTCTGCTATGAGAATTTTTTAAACTCTGATTACATACATGTAACAGTTTTGATACTCCTATTTTTCTAGGCATATTCAATAGGTGGCATATCCAGGTTAATGACCTACTGCTATATAGCATGCCCACCAACCCAACTTGCTGATTGTACAAAAATTCAGCACGATAAGGCTATAAATTTAAGCTCGCTCTGCCAGCAAGCTCTTAAATGTTAGGATTACCATACACAGGTGCCAGCTTCAGCAAACGTAGAATGTATGTAAGCGAGTTCAAAAAAATAAAACAGCTGACATCTGACTTCACTTTGATATTGGCTTTGACAACATTTGAGATCAATTTACTATGCATTCACATTGCCTTGTATAGACAAATATACAAGGAAATTACCTGGGACATTATTATAGGGCTGGAGTCATAGAGTTACTTCTCTGCACAACAGGAATAGGTATAGATGGTATTTAGGGTGGTGGCGGCCAACCACTTTGGATTTTGGGAAAGTGGGGGATTACATGTGGTGGCCAATGCCACCAAAGTCCATACATTATATTTTGTATTCCAAGAAACCACAAAGTGTATTATTTTATTTCTGTTATTCATTGACTTGCTTTAAGACAGTTTAACCACTGAGGATTTACCCCCCTTCCTGACCAGGCCATTTTTTTCATTGCGGCGCTGCATTACTTTAACTGACAAGATCGCGGTCATGAAATTTACGTCCTTTTTTTTTCACGCGTACAGAGCTTTCACTGGTATTTGATCACCTGTGTGGTTTTTATTTTTGCTCCATAAAAAAAAGACCAACCATTTTGAGAAAAAAAACAATATTTTTTACTTTTTGCTATTAAACATGTCCAGTAAAAAAAATTTAAAAATCAAATTTATTCATGAATTTAGGCCAAAATGTATTCTGCTACATGTCTTTACTAAAAAAAAAAATCTCAATTCGTGTAAATGAATTGGTTTATGTGAAATTTTATAACGTTTAGAAATGGCGGTATATAAACTGGGATTTTTTGTTAAATCTTTACTAGTAATGACAGCAATCAGCGACTTATAGTGGGACTGCAGGAGTGCAGTGAGCATTCTGACATTGGGGGGAACTAACTTGGTGTCACTGACATCCCCAGTGACACCAATACAGTGATCAGTGCTAATAAAAAGCACTGACGCTGTACTAATGGCACTGGGCAGGAAGGGGTTAACATGTTGGGCGATCAAAGGGTTAATTGTGTGCTGTTTTACTGTATGCTGTGTTAGTGCTTTCAACTGTAAGCATTTCTATGCAGAGCCATGTAAAGCAGTGTGCAGGAACTGGCAGCCGAGAGAACTGTATTGTTTACTTACAGTTCTCTCCCTCCGTCGATAATGCTCCACGATCACCGGCTGTCGGCGAGTAATCACAGGCTGGGACCCGGTGATTGACAGCAGAGGCTGCGAATAGCGCCGCAGGTATGGCTCGCATGCACCCCCTACCTGGAAATTCAAAATTGTGTATATATACGTGATTTTGCACACCCCTGCCTCCCTGTACCAGTATATCTGCTATAGGGTGGCGGGAAAACGGTTAATTGAAAATAGCTGAACACCTAAACTAGCACTTGGGTGCCTCTAATGTTCCATGCACACTGGGCTTAAAAATCACTGCTTCTGCAGGAGTCTTGTGTTTTTTCTGTAGAAGCAGCTCAGTGTTATCCTATGTGTGCATATTTGGACAATTAGAGGCATATTTTAAGCTAAACGTTTAGAGGCAGGGAAAAAAATGCTTCTGGTTTGCATTTTTGATTGGAGCTTTCTGGCAGAAAAACGCTAACTCTTCTAAATTCTCCTAAACTGTGTACAAAAACACTCTAAGTCAGCATTTTTTTCTGCCAAGGCAACTGGCTTTTTTTTTAAGCCCAGTGTGCATGGAGCCTAAACTATTACCACCTGACAGTGGCCATATTATGTTAATCATATTATATAATATGGCCTTTATCAGGCCACTTTGTCCAAAGGTTTCCCAGCACAGTGCGGATGGGGAGGCTGCACTGTGACATCAGGAGACATGTAAATGAGGGGACGAGAGTGTAGAGGAGCTGCTGGCTACTAGTACTGGGATTGTCCAAATGCATGGTGAAGTAGTGCATTCTGGCAATATTTGGGATCCAAAGATTTTCCAGGATTCTTCTGGACGATTGAGCGACTTGACCGGTGTCTAGGTGAATGGATCAGATGCTGGGATCTTAGAGAGGTCTTAACATCTGGTGAGCAGCTGCAACATCCTTGGTGCTGCGTGCAGTGGTGAAGATCACATTTGCACGTGAACACTTGGGCTTTTCTTTGCTTACCTAATGGCTATTACTCTAAACAAATGCTTCCCTGCACTTTATCTGGCTGGATCTCTTTATGAATTTTTCTGGACTTTTTAAATACACAGGCATGCATGTAATCCCGAATCCTGCTGTCCTAGATACACACCCTAAGTTGGATGTTCACCTTTAAAACAATAGCTAGAAAACATTTATAGCAGACAAAAATAGATAGATAAAAAAAATCTGCCCAATTCATCTTAAATAGGACCTCCCACCTGTCCCTCTAAATCATAATTTGGGCAAAACTATAAATGTTATCACATTACAATTTTACAATTTAAAGACACACTTAGTAGTCCATGTAGTCCATCAATGTTTGACTGGCTTGCAGCTGACATTTTCCTACTGCCTTGCTTCTCCAGGGTCGTTATTTTTGATCCTGATTTACCGAGAGCCAGTTGTCACTTCCTGACTTTCACACCCCCTTCCTTTGCTTTATTGTAACATTGTGGGTAGCAATGTGATAAAGATCAAAAAATATATGTGAAAGCTCTGATCAGATCCTATGGAGCTCCTCACAGGTTTAATGGGAGTGTACTTCCTGAAACCTGTATTATGTAGTTTCCTCTGTTTCTTCGCTTCCTACACAACCAATTACATCCAAGCTTCCAGCAGGTTTGAACATGGCTTTTGGCTGTGAAAAACATCTGAGTGCCAACAGGATTTGTATGTGAGGTGCAGGAAGAAACTGGCACTCAGTGGAAATATCACTCCTGTGCCACAAGCAGGTTTTCTCAGATCTTAAGGCGGTGGGGTGAACTAGCATGCTGCAGCTATTATTTGAAAAAAAAAAAAGAAAACAGTAAGCAGATAAGATATGCTCTATATGTATCTCAAGGGTTAATTTTAAATTTTGACCAAAATATATATATTTGCTATGAAATGCAGGTTTGGAAGCAGGTTTTATTTTAATTAGGATATTGTGACATATACTTTCATACTGTGCATTTGGCTTACCACTGTGAGCAACCCACTTCATTTGCATGCAAACTGCTTGAAACGTTAGGTATTCCAACTATCTCTGCTAATTTTAGAGATATGGAGTTTGTTTTCTATATACCTGGGGGTATTTTATGCAAACAGTTTTTTTTCTTTGTAATAATATGCTCTGTAAAACAAAACATTATTTTATTAATTCTACCCTAATTTAGAATTGACTTTACAGTGTATGGGTGAAAGTCTTATGATTGGATATCATGTATCTTTATACCATTAGTAAAATGCTGATATTGTATTCTTCATACTTTTAATGGAATGAGACAGATGAGTTTGGACCAAGCAATTTTTTTTACATTTATTTTAAAAGGTTTTAAGGACAAAATGCAGATGCATTTAGAATTACCAACCAGGGAAGGCAGCCAGTTGAGATGCATGATTATTCAGACATCAATTCACATGGGACCTACAGTTAGTGACAGTTTATTAGTTACCTGGTCCATGTTCAGGCATGTAATCACAGCATTTGGCAGATATCATGTGACTGTTGAGAGCAACAAAGGAAGTTGATTTTGAAGGAGGGGTCACAATGCACCATGGCTTTTAAGTACAGCTACTTTTCAACCTGCTCATCAATCAATGCAGCATCATGGCACACTTTACATGGTACACTTTCTTTAGCCCACAGAAAGCAGTCCCTGTCCTGAAAGCCCCAGTTGTTTTTTTTCCATCCCCCAAGCCAAAGTCCTCCCTTGTTACCAACCCATCCCTTTTTAGCCTGAGCTCCAAAAGTCTGCTAAAATCTGATTGGTTTGATAGTAAATGATATCACTTTTATTGCTATCATGTTTATAAATCAATTCAAATCTATAGATGTATATTAACTTCAGAGGTAGACTCAAAGGTCAGCTTGCGCAGAAACCAATTATATTTGGTTTGATCTCCAGAACTGAGTCAGTGTGCAGTGTGAGCAGACTTCTTTGGGTTAAATGTTTGTCTGATAAATACCACAATCCTTTATTTTCATTAAATTACTAAAATAACAATTTCCTTGAGAAGATCCCCTGTAGCTTTTCTCTAGAGCTTCGGTGTAACGTACAATCAAAAATAAATGAAAATATAAACATGTAATAGGATTAAAGCTATGGAAAACAGCTTATACTGTATGGCAGGGGATATAATAATATGCTGTAGAATAAAGCTTGCATGAAGGGGAACACATAAAATTAATATGTTAACAGTATATTTTCTTGAGATGGTGCATAATTGAGGGCCTACATATTAGAACAAGATGGAAATATATTAAACTAGCCAGCATAGACCCTGTGTGTTATCATGCAACAATACTTAATGGAAGTCTTCATTTAAAAGATTACATCACAATTCTTCTCACATTTTCTTGTTTGTGCATGGGTCATATTGTAGAAAGTACACTCCTGACATCTGCAGAGGTGATCTACAAATCATAAAATCTCTGCTTTATTACTACAGCTGGGTAATTTAATTGTTTGTATTCAGGCCTATCAGAAAAGAAATTTACTGACTATGGATATATAGAATACTGCATAATGACTACTAGTAAATCTTGTAGTATTTGTATCTTTTGCTGGCCTTCAGGGGTTCAGGAACCCCCTGATGATGCTACTTATGATGAAACGCGTTGGGAGGAGCCAGGGCGTACTTCATCATGCATACGCAATGAACATTGGCCATCTGGGATGTGGGAATTGTTTTGTTTGTGATGATACAACACTCACTGCAGAGATATTTTCTCACTTTTTGTTGTGTCTACAGGAAGGAAGTGCTGCCAGTTTAGCACTTAGCAGATAAGAAAATTAGAAAAAGAGACATTTTTACTGTATTTGCAGCATGACCGGATTATAGCAATTGATTAAGAAAGTATTTAGTACAGTGTTGTATAACAGAAACTGGATAGCAGTAATTGATCATAGTTATTAATGAATCCCTTAGTCCAACAAAGTTGCATTCCATCACTGAACTTGAAAGTGTGGTCTCTATTTCTGTCTATTTGGTTGTTTTTTTTTTTTTCTTTTAACAATAAGTTTTATTGAAAGGTAGTAAGCATTACAGCCATTGAAAATAGTAAACGTTCCATTATATAAGCATATGAAGTAATACAAATGATCATATTTACCTGTCTATATCATTGAATCTATTTGATTGGTTAGCTGAGATGGCACATCCCGTTTTCTATTCCTTGTCAGTACAATCCTTCACTTGGAATTCAAAAACAAATAACTGAAAACCTCATTCTGCTTTTTATTTCTATTGTTCTTTACAAAAAAATAAGATACCTAAGTAATACTCATGCTTTTTTTGTAATTGCAGATTCTTGGCTGTTATTATTCTTAGTGTACATATTTATTTGTCTCCTTGGTACAGGATGCCTGCTGGACTTCTCCAGGCACGAAACTGCGCTATGGGAGTCCCAATAGCAAGCAGAGGTTCTCCACACTCTTCACATTCATCCTCTGCTGGACTAACAAACTGCACAAACGTTGTCAGACCAATGCTCCCTATTACTGTACCTCATCAGTCTTCAACATCCTCTCATAACAGCCCTTCTAAGATGTCTGCCCAGCAATCTGCCAACCAGTCACGAACCGCTATGCACATGGGTAAGTGCACTATATCATAGAAATAATAAAATAAAATAAAATAAAAATAATGCTGCCCATTTGGATAAAAGGTAACCTATGCAGAATTTACTGGCTACACTGTATGATTTAATTTCAGGGCTTAAGGGTTTTCATATTTAATAATTATCATATGAAAATGACTCTTATTCATTTTGATCACAGTGGTGAGGAGTTGCAGTATGTCAATGTAATTATTACTATCAGCAGCAGCAATTAAAGAAATCCTTTTTATTAAAGAAAAACTCCACTATTGGAAAACATGATACCGCCTTTTAATTTTAATGTTATTACAGTTTAACTTTCCAATCAATCCACTGCCAGAAATTGCTTTTCTTTAACTGACGAAAATATAATTTTTCTTTGCAACAAAAAATTACAGTCTGCTTTTTGGAATATAAAGCCAGGCAATGTTCTTAGGTTACCAGCACTATGAATTTCATTCTGGGTGAGATGCAGTATTAACACACAAGATTTTTATTTTATATTTTATTTAATGAATTAAAGTGTTACTAAACCCAGGACCTTGCATTCACTATATCTGGTCTCCCACAGTACACACAACATGGAAGTGCAATTATTTTAGTAAATATAAACTGCTAAATACCTTTTCTCATCAGCAGTTAGCACAGTCTTGTGACTTCAGCTGAGCACTGGTTAAAGCTTGTAGGAGGATTTTTCTTTCTGCTCTAGGAGGATGCAAAACTCCTGATCTCTGTCTGGACAGTGCTGATTGGCCCTGTGCTGATCACATGCACTCTCCCAAGAAAAAAAAAAACTCTCTAGCAATACACACTAAACTGAGCATGTGAAGGAAGGCTGCTTAATGTGTATCTTAGGCTTTAGTCAAATATGTGGACTTGAACTATATGTGTTGGAAGGCCAACAATACTAATTACCCTGGAAATACAATCTCCACAATAATCCACATGCATCTTGCAGTGGAGGTATGTTTTCTCAGCAGGGGCTGGAAAATGTGAAAGGATTCGGGGTAAGATACATGGTGTCAAATACAGGGCAGTCTTAAAGAAAAACTGCAAGAGACCTAAGACTGGGACAGAGATGTATCTTCCTTTAGGTTAAAGACCATAAAATCTACACTGAAGTGGTTTCATCTGGGAAAGTGTAGTAAGTTTTAAAAGTTGATTTTCACCAGCAGTTCCCATTCAGAGCTAGGGCAGTGTTGCCAAGAAGAGTGACCAAGTATTGCAGGATCCTTATATGCAGAACTGGTATGCATACCCCTGAAGCTCTCTTTCTTTTTTACCTTATTTGTGTGATTGTAAAAAATAATTCCAAGTTTAAATTGTTAAGTAAACATGCAAATTAAATCCAGTTTAGTCCCAGGCTGTAACATTAAAACAAACTAAAAGTCCAAAATACTGTATTTGTACTTTAAATATTAGGGAATTCTGGGTTTCAATTTCTCCTGTTCCAATACTATGACTTGTCACACAATAATTAGTTAGTTAATTATAAGTACGACCTTCTTTTCTTCACTAATTTTGAAGTTTGTACAGCGCACAAGCAGGTAAGAATAAGCAACAACATTTGATAAAGTCTTGATGCTTCATATAGATGACATCAAGGAAATTTTTTTATTCAGAGTTTCACTTTATAGACTAACTGAGACCACCCTTTCAGTCCTTCTGAGCTCTTTCTAAGTGTAATATGGCTTGCAATGAAACCTTGTCATACCAAATAAATAAGTTAAATACTGATAGAGAGACCAGATTTTTTTCTGTATTTTCCAAGAGAAACTTGTACAGCTGTGATTTTACTTGATCTGCAGCCAAGATTTTTCTTCAAAGAGCCAACTACAGCATGCCCGCCTCTTGTATCATGTAAATAATGCCAGAGGGTCAGTAATCATGTTGTTCACTTTCATCATTATCAAATGTCTTATAATTTTATGGTCAGCTAAAGGTTTTAAAGTAGTTTTTTTTAATAACCGTGTCCCTGGAAGGAATTCAGTTTTTTGCTTTGTCTATTGGATGAAAACTCAACTGGTTATTCTAATTTAAAAAAAATATAATGTATACAAAAAAGAAATGGTGATATTATAAGTGAATGGTAAATACACCAGGATGATGTAGGGGACCAAGAAACAGCAGGATAACATTGCAAATGGCATTATAATGCTTGCACACAGATTTTGATTTAAACAAACATTAGGTTGGTTTATCCTAATGTAAACACTTAAAATAAAGCCAAGAGGAAAGCTTTTATATTACATGGTTACTGGTAGAATCTTAATTGATCAACTTCATATCAAATATCCTTATTTATGGCTAGCTTAAGAAATTCGATCTGTACAAAGAAAAAAGTCATATTTTGTATACAGTAAATTTGTACTATTAAATTGTTATTATTCAGTATTAGAAACCAATGGTGAACAGTTAGACCAATGTTATACATTTTGGTTCACATTACCTTACTTTCAAGGGCTCTTGAGGTATTTTAGATGCATCCTAAAAGATGCCTGGAGTTCACACGTTCAATACAGAATAGATTTGCCTCTGGTGAATGCAGGTTGTAGTGCACGCACTAGGTAGGGAATACAAGAACAGAAATGCACTGACTGTACATTCTCGTAAGTCTTGTAGTGCTGACCTTTATGTATGTTCATTACAGCCTTTTCCAGACTGTTATGTAGATGTGAGTGAAAAAAGGAAAGGTTGGAATAGAACAGAATATGGAAAATGCTACTATGTAGGGCAAAGAGAATCTCTAATTAGTATAGACGTTTGTCTATGACTATAGTTGGTGTGAGGTGTTAGGGTTGGACAGCCATTAGTGACATTGTAATTTTCGGCAATTAGTCCAGTGCATAGGAGAGCATTAAAAGGGAGTGTGCATGATTGTCTCTAATGAAGAACACATGGCACTTATTAACAAGGTGCATGGGGAGCCCAGGAATCAAAGACTGCTGCAGTGAGAGGCAAGTGTGAAATAGACAGATGGAACCGAATAAGTTAGCTGTAGAGTGCAACAGTGAGAGAACGCAGAACATTGGGATGGACGTGATGCCAAAAAAATATGCTGCAGAAAATAGCCTTTGTCATGATTTTCAAGGGCAAAATGGAACATTCTGTGAAAATAAGTCAAGAAATTCTGCTAGTTTGGAGCACTGCTACAGAGACAGTTCAATAATTGGAGATGACTATCAGTGAGTTGCCAGCCAATGTTGGAGATGAAGATCGAATACTTGAATTACAGACTGTTTGTGCTGGTCTGTAGTAAATTTGTCAGCATCACCTCATGTGTCAATGCCATTTCTCCATAGAACGATGCCATTCAGAACACATGTGTGGGGTAAGGAGGTAAGGTCAGTTAGAGAAAGGCCAAAGTTAGCTAAGTTTTATTCATTAGCACATAATATAGTGTATATTTTAGTATATGTTTTATATAATAATAATAATAAGCAGCTTATCACCAAGCAGCACCAAAGATGGAGATTTTGTGGAAAAGTTGAGTTTAGAATATCTTTGTGAAAGAACCCTATGAGTCAAGCCACAGAACAACTTACTTAAAAAATGTTTGAAGACTTGTGCATTATGTACGTTATACACATATAGATAAACTTTAGTAAACAAATTCCTATGTATAATGCTGCTTTCGCTTATGCGTTTTCCTACTTTATTACCTTTTAGCACATTCATCAGCACAACCCCAAGAACGTCCCACAGCTACTGTATCACCTTTAAGGACTCAAAATTCTCCATCACGACTCCCAGCCAGCCCACATAGGCCACAATCCAATGTCTCTCCACAACACATGCATCAACAGCAGCAGACATCTGTACAGACTGCAATCCACTGTGCCAGAGCAATCATTCCCCTAACATCAGCTGCAGCTGCCATCACACCACCAAATGTTACTGCCGCCAACATTAATGGTGATGTTGCCAATGGACTAGTCAACTGCCTGCCTACTGGCAGCCCAACGAATACAGGCTGCAAAGCAGAAGAGAGGAAGACTGAAAAAGTAAGTTTTTCTTTATAATGGGTTATATTAATACATTACAAAGTATTATACAGTATATTTTACATTGTACCAAAGAATACCCAGTCTGAAACTTTGCGAGTCTCCATTTTTAGGTTTTGGATAAAGCTAAGGCATAGTGCTGGGATTACCTGAAAAAGCAATGTTATGTACTTTGCTAATCTTTTGGGAACATTTCTTCTACCAGGTACCAATGATGATTTGGTCACAAATCAGATGATTTTCAGATTATACCTTTTTAAAACTTCAGTTTCCTCAAAATTTTTTTAAAATTCAAAAGAGATGTGAAAGAGGCCATTAACATAAAACTGGAACAACCATCCATAAACAAGGGTGGAGGCCTTTGACATTATCTGCTACCCACGTACAGTATAATATGGTTTCACCATTTCTACCCTGTGAATTTGACAACAATTCACATCTTTAGTCATGTGATTCAAACAGTTAACACATGTCACAGATGTAATGGCAACATGGTAATTGAGTTATGTAATTAGAATAGTGGGTAGGGTAGTTTGACAAACTGGCCTTCTGTTGTGATCTTAGACAATCAGGATCTGCCATGACACATTTCATGGTAACTGTATTTAGGTGAATAAGTTACCCCGGTGGTTATAAATGCTGGGCTATGTTCCTGAGAGTCATTGGAACAGAAGAAGCTGCTGGCATGAGCAGTAAAATGTTTTCAATGTTAGAGAACAAGTCAAATGTGACTAAGTCCTTACTGGTCTATTAAAGGGACACTGTCACTAGCCAAACATAACAGGCACATGTTATGCTATAAAAAATAAAAAGGGAGCTTTCTTTCTTTTTTAATTATCTGCCCTCATTTCTAAACAATATGCACCCCTTTGTTGTGGAACGTCTGAAACTTCTGAGTTTTCAGAGGCTTCTTCAGCCCATCTGCCTGCAGCAGCCCCCTGCTCCTGCTCTCATGTCACCATACAGTAGCTCCCTGCTGCTGCAATTATGCACTAGATAAACCAGCAGATACGATAAGTGTTCCTTTACTTTTTTGTGGCATGGAATATGTCTACTATGTTTTAGGAAGTGACAGAGTCTCTTTAAACTGCAAGATTCACAGCAGAGTTATGAAAAAACATCATATCTGTCAACAGTGAGATCACTTGACATTATTGATTATAACTCTTAATTAGGCAGAGAGGAGACATGTGGTTTCTTGGTATCCATCTGTGCATGATGTTCTTGGATTCCTAATTCATACCTTTCCGCCTTTGCTGACCTTCAGTTACAAGCTCTCAGTTTTTAGATAATGTGTATAATATACATTATTGTCTAAAGGCACAACACATTATAAAGATTTAAAGTGGGTTATAGCCCACCTGGCATTTTGTTTTCCATAAAGTTTCAGCAAGAGCCAGCTGGTTTATAGTGTTTAATGTTCATTTTATACATCTTTGTTTTTACAATTAGATGAGTTTTGCTGCAGTGCAGCAATTTACCAACTTTTCTGATTCATCTTAAATGATGCCTTCATGAATTTATCGTTTTGTATGATATCCATATGCTAATTTCATGGTGCCATACAAATTACACCTCTATATTTGAAGGTTTTTAATTTTGTGTAACCAAAGTTACTTAATCAACATCTTCACTTTTTTAAGGGTCTTGGCTAGGAACCAATTAACAATACTGAATTAAATTGCTTTTTAGGTTGAAGATGACATATGGCCATACACTTTTCAATTCAGGACAAATTAAAAAAAACCCACAAGGACACCTATCATGAAGGAGAGGCTGCTATTGCTCTCCTTTCATTATGGAAGTGCTAGTTACTGAGCTGTCATGCTGACCCACTGGCTTTAATACCATCAGTACATACTAGGAACACATATGAGAGCCTGAGCCAGCCTCTCCCTCCACAGCCCAACTCTCCAGTGAGCACGCGGGGGGGGGGTGGCAGAGCAGATAGCAGTGACTAAACGTCAGCGGTGATCTGAACTCATGTGATCGCCGAGTTCTCAGAGCCAGCTGGGGACAGATGCAGCATCGGACCGATGCTGCGTCTGCACCCACCAAGGTAAGTATAATGTGGGGGGGGGGGAACCCTTCTCTTTAAGAAAGTTTTAAGGATAAGTTCACCTTTGTGAACATGTTACATGTTCCAGTTGTTGTTAGGGTAGAACATATAACATGTTCCCACTTCTGTATTGTCTCCGCAATCTCCGCTGCATCTAGTGACAGCAAGTGGGGGATCTTCTCCCACTTGCTGTCACTATTTTGAAAAAGACACAGCCGGGCAGGCGGAGAGTCCTGTGAATGGCTGTCGGCACTTTGGTAGTCCATTGATTCTTCCTGTCAGTATGTATCTCCCTGTCTGGTATGAACAGACAGACACTCTGACAAGTATGCAGGAGTCCTGCATGGCACCCATGATCTGCTGATTGTGGGTGCAATTCTTTCCAGGCTCCTAGTGAAAAAAATAAAAAAATGCACATTTTATTTACCTGCAAAAAGATGTTCTTTTTTTAAGGTGAACGTATCCTTTACCAGATGCTCAGGCTGGGTAGAGCTTAGCAGCAAAGCACACTACATTTAATTAGACAGACAACAGCGTAGGGCAGGGTCCCTGTGCATCATTTCTCAGGGAAGATTTTATGATGACAACAAAGGAAAATGCTTGTGCAATGTGCATTGGCATATCAACTCATAGTCTCCTTTGGTAGAGTGTGTGATAAAGTGACACAGCAGAAGAACAATTGGGAGACAAAAAAGCGTTGTCACCCCTTATCGAAAAACACAAGGTTTGCACAAGGCCCATCATGACAGGTGTTGTATGAGAATTTAGTGATTGGGCTTACATACAGTATACCTTGTTTGTCACCTAAAAAAATCCAGATGAAAGTTGCTTACAATAGAAGAGCTGTTATACCCACCTCTTCAATGGCTTATATCTCCAACCTTCAATCTGTTTCAACACTGCAGCTTCCATCACCTCTGTGTGCAGGGCACAGGTTTTGGACACTCTGGAAGTGTTGAATAGAAGAATTGTAGAGTTTGATGAATGCTAGAGGGCTTAAACAGAGCAAAGGAGACACAAGGCACAGAGAGGTAATAGATCTTTTATTGCAGCGAGCTTTCTTCTGGATTGTTTTAGGTGACTGACAGGGTTGATTTAAGCCTGCATGTATACATCTAACCCAGTATAAAGGCTCTGGTATTCGGAATAGTGAACAGGTAGATCAATATTGCCACAAAACTGGAAAACTGAGAGTCTAAATTTAGAGTAATTGGTACCATAGAACATACACCTAAATATATAAAGTTATAAAACATAGCCTTTCCATGGGCTTCTGATATTGTCATCTGTCATCAATGATTATAATGCACAGGTCATTTTTCTGATTTGTATAGTCTCTATTCTGCATTTTACTGGTCATATTTTTTTAGTAACAGATACAAGTAATAGAAGGCAGTAGTGCTAAAAATAACAATTTTAAATATATACTGAAATATGCGGTCAGCAGCAGAGTGCAAACCTCAGCAGATATTTACACAGAGATCAGAAAATATATCTCTTCCTCTTGGAGGAAATAAATATATGCCTGCAAAATCACCAGAACATATAATATCATTTTGGATCTTATATTCAAATATTTCTGGCCCTTAAAAAGGCATTTTAAAGGATAATCAAGAATGTTTCGATTCTTATATTTTTGTTAGTGAATGGATTTTTGTTTATGTTGTGTTATGCAGGAAAATTCTTGAACTAACAGCTATTACCATACCTTTATTGTAGTAATAGTGGCTATATCCAGTATTTAGTATTTTACAATCTATTCTAGTCTAATAGTATAATCAAGACAGGGCCAGTTTTAGAAAATCAAAGAAATTAAAGTGAGGCCTACTTTTCTTCAGTACTCATTCGTACTGACACATGGTAAACTCTGGCTATTTTAGTAATAATGGATGGTTACCCATTCTTTGTCCATGGTGCTTGGTGTGCCACTTCTTCCAGTTAATTTTCCTATGGTCAGCGAGCCGGGCGAGTATCTGCATGTGCAGCCAGCTTGGTTCTGACCTCCCACTTGCCTGGAGTGCTGGTATCTCCTCCATTGTTCCATCACATTACTAAAGCCCAAGAAATCTAATATTACTAGATGACATGCCAATGATTCATAGTAATGCTGTATTAGGCAAAAATACCAGGAGCATGATACCAAAGTTCAGATTGACCTAGTTACAGTGACATTATTATGTTTGCAGAGACAAAGAGGCCATGCTACCAGAAGACAGAAATATGTTGTCCGACATATGTTACCCTGTTAATATTAATAGTGTTGCCATGTGGCAGGATCAGCAAAGTCATAAGCACAATGCTGTTGCTAATGAAAGAAAGTGAAAGTGAGCGCTAGATAAGAAGCTGCTAAGCGCCAATAGGTACCAAAGGACTCTACAAAGAACAAATGAAAAATGGGGCGCAGCACTAAAATATACCTGATACACATATATATATAACAAACAGAATTATTGAAAAGATAAGTGATATAGTGTGCCAAGAAATTGTGCAAAAAAGCATTCAAAAGTCCTTAAATAACAGATGGTGATTCAAAATATGTGCGTCTTCCGGTGATCAAATTAATGAATCATGCACTCACCAGATGCATAATTCAAATATGCATATAGATGGTATCCCGATATCCAAGCGGAGTTATCCCAAAATCGGATATGGCATCATAGGATCATTATCTGGGCACATCTGTCCATCCAGGTTCTCCTTGTGGATCGTGCGTTTACACACTAAAACACCTCTCAGCTGTCTCCCCAGGTGGCTCTGCGGGTATAGGACTCAGCAGGGTCCTGTCCACAGGGCTCCATGGAACTTCTAACTTCTGAAAAACCAACAGGTGGACCTGATCAGAGTGCTTGTGTAAGTGCTGATTCACACATGTGCAGTGCGGATTGAAGCTCAGGTTTCATGGGTAATTCACACCCTCAAATTAAAGCCGACAGTCTGCAGTTAAAGCACATCTTGTTCGTTTCATTTCAAATCCATTGTGGTGGTGTATAGAGCCAAAAATGTTAGAATAGTGTCGATGTCCCAATATTTATGGACCTGACTGTATACAATGGGGATCGAAAGTTTGGGCACCCCAGCTAAAAATTTGTATTAATGTGCATAAAGAAGCCAAGGAAAGATGGAAAAATCTCCAAAAGGCATCAAATTACAGATCAGACATTCTTATAATATGTCAACAAAAGTTAGATTTTATTTCCATCATTTACACTTTCAAAATAACAGAAAACAAAAAAATGGCGTCTGCAAAAGTTTGAGCACCCTGCAGAATTTATAGCATGCACTGCCCCCTTTGCCAAGCTGAGACCTGCCAGTGTCATGGATTGTTCTCAATCATCGTCTGGGAAGACCAGGTGATGTCAATCTCAAAGGCTTTAAATGCCCAGACTCATCTGACCTTGCCCCAACAAACAGCACCATGGGTTCTTCTAAGCAGTTGTCTAGAAAACTGAAACTGAAAATAGTTGACGCTCACAAAGCTGGAGAAGGCTATAAGAAGATAGCAAAGCATTTTCAGATGTCAATATCCTCTGTTCGAAATGTAATTAAGAAATGGCAGTCATCAGGAACAGTGGAAGTTAAAGCAAGATCTAGAAGACCAAGAAAAATATCAGACAGAACAGCTCGCAGGATTGTGAGAAAAACAATTCAAAACCCACGTTTGACTGCACGATCCCTCCAAAAAGATCTGGCAGACACTGGAGTTGTGGTACACTATTCCACTATAAAGAGATACTTGTACAAATATGGTCTTCATGGAAGAGTCATCAGAAGAAAACCTCTTCTACGTCCTCACCACAAAAATCATCGTTTAAACTTTGCAAATGAACATATAGACAAGTCTGATGCATTTTGGAAACAAGTTCTGTGGACCGATGAGGTTAAAATTGAACTTTTTGGCCGGAATGAGCAAAGGTACGTTTGCAGAAGAAGGAGCACAGAATTTAATGAAAAGAACCTCTGTCCAACTGTTAAGCATGGGGTTAGATCAATCATGCTTTGGGGTTGTGTTGCAGCCAGTGGCACAGGGAACATCTCACGAGTAGAAGGAAAAATGGATTCAATAAAATTTCAGCAAATTTTGGATGGTAACTTGATGCCATCTGTGAAAAAGCTGAAGTTAGAGAGGATGGCTTCTACAAATGGATAATGATCCTAAACACCTCGAAATCCACGGGGGATTACATCAAGAGGCGTAAACTGAAGATTTTGCCATGGCCTTCACAATCTCCTGACCTCAACATAATTGAAAATCTATGGATAGACCTTAAAAGAGCAGTGCGTGACAGACAGCCCAGAAATCTCAAAGAACTGGAAGACTTTTGTAAGGAAGAATGGGCAAAGATACCTCAAACAAGAATTGAAAGACTCTTGGCTGGCTACAAAAAGCGTTTACAAGCTGTGATACTTGCCAAAGGGGGCAGTACAAGATATTAACTCTGCAGGGTGCCCAAACTTTTGCAGACGCCATTTTTTTGTTTTCTGTTATTTTGAAAGTGTAAATGATGGAAATAAAATCTAACTTTTGTTGACATATTATAAGAATGTCTAATCTGTAATTTGATGCCTTTTGGAGATTTTTCCATCTTTCCTTGGCTTCTTTATGCACATTAATACAAATTTTTAGCTGGGGTGCCCAAACTTTCGATCCCCACTGTATATACACTGATCCGGGTCTGGTCTTTGAAGAAGGAGGAGTCCCCCTGTACTGCCATCTCCTCTCACTAGCATGTAGAGGCAGAGCGTGACGGGCTTGGTGGTTTTTTGACAGCTGTCAAACCCAGTTCTCTCTCATGCCGGCTGGGGATTCTGAAACTGTGAATTCTCACTGATAGCTTTGTGGTGCTCTCACCCTTTCTATGCCTTTCTTACTTATGTGTAAGTGTGTTAATGTTATAGTCCAATAAATTGTTCTTTTCACACTAGACAGTAGAGGCTGGAATTCTTACCAGTTATGCTGTCCTCCAGCAGTAGAGTTTGATCTCCGTATGCCACCATGTGTACTGTGTGACCACTGCTTCTAGTAAATGTGTCTGCCCATTAATCAGAAGCAGGGGGTTGGTGCACAGTAATCAGACTGGCATTCCCAATGAGTTCTTGCAAACACTAAATAAATGATCTCTGTATGGAGACTGTAGTTCTTCAAGGCAGCTGGTGATTTACTTCCTGCATTCATTCATGTTTACTGTGATCATGCTGTTAAATGCAAAAGTCTGACATTGCTTTAGGGGTAAAATGCAAACCAGCCTTGTCCACAGCAGTGTCTTTCATTATCTTACAAGTTTTACTTGGTAAACTGCAATGTCTTGAATTCCATATCTGCGGGGAAGGTTGGCAGCTTTTTTTGTTTCTGGGCAATCAATGACATTTGCATCTGCTGAACTCTACAATTTAAAATCTTACTTTGGAAAGTAAAATTTGAAATCTGTTTAGCTGGATTATTTGTCAATCTTATACATCAAATGGTAATATTTATTTTTATTTGGTTATTTTATATGTGCTTCTGCTCAGTGTGTGTAGTTATGTTTTTGATTTTTGACTATAAAATATTGCTGCTGCTAGATGTGGTAATTTTCAGCAATTTCCACACCTTACAGTTCAACTGATAAATTTTACGATTCCAATCATTGGCTATTTCTTTTTACATTGGAAGCACGTATTTCCCCTATGGTTTATCCCTGATTGGTTTGCTATAAATTCAATGAACTTCTAGATTCCTGTTTGGGCTGATAACATTCAGTGAAATTCCAACTAGCCTTGACAGCACTACCTTTTGGACTACAGAACTCCACCTATCCCACACCTCTCTCTCCCACTCCACATGCATACATTGATTGATTTCCTTGCAAAAAAATGCTGCTGCCTTGACTCGCAGAAGCCTGTCTACACACCCTGTACTAGGGAAAGGATGCTGGCAGCTGTAGACCTAAGAGCATGTGTATGATATATGAAGCTGAGCTAGTTTACAGCGTGTAGATGTGGTTGCTGCATTCGTTTTCATTTTTCAGACTAAGAATATTTTCAGCAAGAATAAAAAATACCTGTGGATCTTACCACAAGGCATCGGGTTTGTTTCCTCCTGTGAGCTAAACTGAGAGCAAAAGGAAAGTCTTACTATAAATTACTAAATACCCTGCCTAACATGTAAAGGAGTTGAAGAGAGAAAGACACGTTTCAAGTCCAGCCTGGGTAACAGCATCGCTTCCTCCATAGATACAGTGGAGTGAGCACAGCTAGTGAGGGACAGAAAGTGTGCTATTAGGATTACCAGGTAAAAATAAGAGAAACAAAAGCCTGAATAATACAACCTCCACATTTAGGGACATTTAACTACAATATATTACATTTTTGTATCTGGTTTTAGATATGCTTTAAGAACATTACAAACAATGCTCAATTTTAAGAGAGCTAATTTTCAAAGGCTAAGAGCTGCTCTCCAAGACTTTGACTGGGAGGGAATATTGGCATCAATGAACACAACGCAGAAATGGGAGTTCTTCAAAACGACTATATGTGAACACACTAGAAAATATATTCCCATGGGCAACAAGTTTAAAAGGCTAAAAATCAAAAGCTATAGATAATATGAAAACAGCTTTTATTAAATATAAAAATGAAGGAATGCTATCATCTTTTAAACATTACAAAGAGTATAAAAGAATATTCAAAAATGAAATAAAGGCCACAAAAATTGAAAATGAACGACAAATTGCAAAAGATAGCAGGACCAACCCCCAAAAATTCTTCAAATATATTAATAGTAAAAAGCTCCGGTCCGAGCATGTAGACCCTTTACAAAATAATCTAGAGTGGGTGACTGGGGACAAAGAGAAGGCAAATGTATTAAATACCTTCTTCAGCTCTGTGTATACAAAGGAGCATGGGGGAGCTCTTGTCCATAATGGGCATGGTATTGACACAGCTCCAGTAGAGCCACATTGCCTCACAATCGATATGATAAAAAAATATTTAGACAGAATAAAGGTGAATAAAGCACCTGGACCGGATGGCATACACCCACGGGTCCTTAACCTCCCTAGTGGTCTGATTATGTCAATATTTCTGTGCTCAAAGCGGTACATTTTGTTGCATGGAAATATGTTGTTTTTTATTGTAGGCCTGTAATTCTTAGGAATAACTAACTGAAATCTGTCCGTACAAGAGTCTAGTAAACATCCCGGGTATGATAAAATTTGAAACAAGAAATAATAAATTATAATATAATAATAATCATAAACAATTATAATATAATAATACATTTAATTCAATAATGTAATCAAACCAAAAACACTGAAATTTGAAATAGAGCGCCAAGTTCGCACATCACTGAGCTTAGTCGCAAAATTGTTTTCAGTATCTGATGAAGAATTTCCCCACAAATCATTATCACTCAATTCTGCAAGTGGTTCTAATTTACTATCGCTGTTCTCTAGCTGGTTTAAAACCACTTTTGACCTAAAGGGACGCTATTTGGATGCCATGGACTTTTCTCAGTTTCCAGCCAGAAATAACAGTAAAAATGAAGGCAGTGCACAGCACAAAGCACTCGGGACAAAATGTATGTGAAATGGTTTGATACAGTAATGTTATACTATGAGAGTTTAGTGTATTGAGTGAATGTCACTTTTAAAATTTTTGAATTTCCCGCTGGTTCCGTCCCCGTACGTCCTGATGTTCACAGGGAACGGAACCCGGAAGATGGATTCCGGCATCGGCCGGAGGAGATGGCCAGGGACGTTACAGGGGGGACATCGCGCGGGAGCGAAGGACAAGGTAAGTGATCAAAGGAATCCCTGAGCAACGCTTCAGGGTGATCCCGAGTGTAGCTCAGGGTTACCGCTTTTGGTACTGAAAGTTAACCCCGAGCTACACTCAGGAATACCGCCAGGGAGGTTAAAGAATTGAGCTATGTCATTTCAAAGCCATTGTTTCTAATTTTTAGGGACTCTGTAATGACTGGCATAGTACCACAGGATTGGCATAAGGCAAATGTGGTGCCAATATTTAAAAAGGAATCAAAATCTTTACCAAGTAATTATAGACCTGTTAGTTTAACTTCTATAGTTGGGAAGATACTGAAGAGTTTAATAAAAGACCACATAGATGAGTTCTTGCTGGAAAAAAAATATTTTAAGCAACAGACAGCATGGATTCATGAAAGACAGAGGTTGTCAAACAAATCTGATTACTTTTTATGAGGAGGTAAGCAAAACCTTGGACAGAGGGGTGGCAGTGAATGTGGTATACTTGGATTTTGCAAAAGCGTTTGAAACAGTTTCCCACACACAGCTAATGTGTAAGGTGAAGTCTACGGGCTTGGAAAAATCTGTATGTAAATGGATAGAAAACTGGTTAAAAGATCGTATTCAGAGAGTAGTGGTTAATGATTCATACTCTGAATGGTCTGGGGTCATCAGTGGTGTACCCCAGGGTTCAGTGTTGGGACCCTTACTTTGTAATATATTTATAAACTATATAGGGTCTGAAATTACAAATCCCATTTCAGTCTTTGCAGATGACACCAAGCTGTGCAGTGGAATAACGTCCTTACAGGATGTCTTCAACTTACAAGCCAACTTCAATGCACTGTTTAATTGGGAAACTATGTGGCAAATGAGGTTTAATGTAGATAAATGTAAGGTTATGCACTTGGGGGCTAAGAATATGCATGCATCATACATACTATGGTGGGTAGAATTTGGGGAATCAATGGTGGAGAAGGATCTGGGAGTTCTGGTAGATCACAAGCTTAATAATGGCATGCAATGCCAAGCAGCGGTTTCTAAAGCGAGCAAAATCCTCTCTTGTATTAGAAGAGGTGTAGACTCCAGAGAGAGAGAGATTTCATATTACCCCTGTACAAATCATTAGTAAAACCTCATCTGGAATATGCAGTTCAATTTTGGGCACCAATTCACAAAAAAAATATTGGGGAACTGGAGAAAGTACAGAGAAGGGCAACCACATTGATAAGAGGCTTGGAGGAGCTCAGCTATGAGGAAAGATTAGAGGAACTGAATTTATTCTCTCTTGAGAAGAGGAGATTAAGGGGGGGATATGATCAACATGTATAAATATATCAGTGGTCCATATAGTGAACTCGGTGTAGAGCTATTCACCCTGAGGTCATCACAGAGGACAAGGGGGCACTCTTTATGTCTGGAGGAAAGGAAATGTAATCTCCAAACATGGAAGGGTTTCTTCACAGTGAGAGCTGTGAAAAAGTGGAATAGACTCCCTCAAGACTTGGTTCTGGCCAGCTCAGTGGATTGCTTTAAAAAAGGCCTGGATTCTTTCCTAGATGCACAGAATATAACTGGATACTAACATTTATAGGTAAAGTTGATCCAGAGAATATCTGATTGCCTCTCGGGGGATCAGGAAGGAATTTTTTTCCCCCGCAGGATCATGCTTTGCTGGGTTTTTTTGCCTTCCTCTGGATCAACTGTGGGTATATAACTTTTTTTTTTTTTTAGTGGTTGAACTGGATGGACTTTTGTCTTTTTTCAGCTAGACTAACTATGTAACTATGTAATGCAAGATGAATGAAAAAAAATATATAGTTCATTGGGACCCATTACATGTTGCATAGTAACATGCGCTGGTTAAAGCAGTATATTGAAATCAATGTGTTACCAGCACCAAAATGTCCCACAAATCAGACTTGCCACAAAATCTCTAAGGCACTTCAACACACAGTGGTGCATTACTGTGTATTACGGCTCACTGCAATGCATGTTCATTGTCTTAGTTCTTTGGGGTGCCATTCAAAATGAATGACACTGCAAAGCAGCAAAGCTTATAATGTATCTTCAGTACTTTGTGGCATTCCACCCAACAGATATCTGATGCATATGGACACTAGACACAAAACAATTGTAATTGTGAGCTAAATTTGCAAACAGTTTTTCCTTTTATAACTATTAAAACTGCTTATGTTTGGTAAGAATAGCAAAAAAATACATTAAGTAATAAGCTCCTTATTGCACTAAATTTAATTTGTTTTGCTTTTAGAATTATCATTTTGTATTATATTTTTAAAACCAATGGTTTCCTGGAAATTGTTTCTGTAGTTTTTTTTAACAGCTAATGTTTTCTACTGATTTATTTTTTATACTATCATGATCATGATTAATGCAGTTAATTCATTTTTTTTCATTGGTGGAATGGCGATAAAGCAAAAGTATGTAAAGAACGTTACGTTTTTCTTATCGCACGGCTTCCAGGTATATTTTCACTTGTACATTTGTACACATACTATATAGCTAATCATATTTGCTTGTTTTTATCATGTTGTTATGATTACAGTATTGTAATGCAACCTAAAAGATTGAAAGTTGTGCAATAGCTTACATATCTTGTGAAAGCGTGATGTTTCTTTTAAAGGTAATGTGTAGAGGTTTTGTATACATTTTTTTATTTGTTATAAAATTACCTGCCTTCTTTTTTAAGACAGGTACATATATATTAAAATTGCTTTGCTTTGCTTTTAATTCCTTACTTCTTTAAATTAAATTTAAAAAAAAAACGTGTACAGCTCTCAGCAGCTCAAGTGATCCTTTGTCTACATACAGCCCGTACTTTGTTATTTGGTAAAAATCATGTTAAGAAAGCAGGTATATATCTTAAATTTGTATTGATAAACAATTTAAAAAATTTTACCCCAAATTTTATAATTCTCTTTACCCTTCACATTTATTCTGTTGCATGTAGCTGAGCAATCTAGTAACAGCAAAATTCCACTTTGAATATTCCATTGGCATTTTTGCAAAAATTCACATTGCTGAACTACAGTAATGTTTGTATTGTGTTCTTAGTACATACACTGTCCAGTTACTGTATTGAAAAAGGGTGTCAGAGTTGTGGGAGGACACATAGAGCTCTCACTGATTTAAACCTCAAGCATGGTGTTGAACCATGGAAATTTTTACAGGTCAGGCTGTCTTATTTCTTCTTATATGTAAATTATATGTTCATATTTATTTATTTATTTATTAAAGAAGAACCAGCAACAGCTAAATACTCTAGGTGAAATCGTTGAAATACATATATACAAAATATTTTCCATTTTTGAAGGATTTGGAATTCTGTTCAACCAGTCTTATGCTTTACACGTTCTTATCACTCTACATAGCCAGTTCCTATGTTACCTTTCTGCTTACAGGGCAGATGCTGATAATGGATGTTGCAACAGGAATATAACGTCTCTGGTCAAACTGTGTGGCCTAGGGGAGTAAATCACTTGCTGTACAGAATTTCAAATTATTTCAAATTTCAAATATTTTGACAGGTAAACATTTCAAATACCTGTTTCTATTTAGCTGTCTACTTGGAGTGCTACTTTCATAAAAAAAAAAAATCCTTATTAAAAGTTCTATTGTATAAAACAACTTCTGTAAAATGTCAGCTGGTGTCTGTTCACAAATAATTATTATAAGAACAATTCCCTGGGGTTCTACTGGAAATGCTTTGTGCCTTTGTTTTCATTTCTACGGCATTATTGCAGCTGTATTAGAATTTGTGTGCATTGTACATGCAGTAATTAAATATGACAGGGCACATATGTTGTATACTGTTACTAATTTCTGTGATTACTTAAGAGCATATGGTGAATGAGAGCAGTGCATTAAAATCTATTTCACTAAACAAAATTGAACACAAAATATTGCTTGACAATTATGACTTGTAGGTCCTGTTAATACACATGTAATATATCCACTGAAGCTTCTGACAAAGTGCCTGAAGGTTACATTTTCCCACAGTGCTGGTTGTTTTCCAGTTGGCTACCAAATGATTCATGCTTCAATCATGTTGTCTTGGGCCTTGGCTTCACCTGCTGCAAATGTCACGTTTGATGAATGGTCAGTCTGACAGCTGCCACTGTTGTCAAGTGTGCTATGACAAAGTAGATTGCAGATTTATGTAAAGAAATGTATTCCTCCATACTTTGATTTTTGAAGAGATGACAGTTCTTTAACCTGCATGTAACATATCAGCTGCACCAAATAAAAGCAAATGCATATTTAGGGGTGTCTAAACAACAAAGAGCCATTCCACCCAAACCTGATCTTTCAGTCCTGGGTAGGTACTGGTGAATTCAAATAATGATGGCTTTTTGCGATAGAGGATTTTGGTGGTGAGACTGATTTCCACCTACAAGATCCCATTCCTTTCATGCTCCGTGATGGAGTTTTCATTTATTTTACAACTGAGCGGGAGTTCAGCAGAAGGAATAACACTTCGTAGTAGTGTGAACAAAACCAGGAACTTCGACAAGACAGTCATACCAAGAAGGCATGCTAGAGTTTAAAGAGTCCAGCTAGTTATCTTGTAACAAAAACTGAAATGTTAAAGACACGTTCATATCAATAAACTGAGCATTTCTATCACTTGGAATAGGTGGTCCAATACCAAATGGATGCATTCATTTCAGCATAATTAAAATTTGTTCTAGTTTTTTTTCTCCAGTAGTTTACCAATCTATTCACTACAGATTGAATTGAACGAATCACAAAGGTTACTGACCTATGTCTCACATATGAAACAGAATATCTATGAGTAGATATAAATACTAGAAATATACACGCTTCATTTACTTTGTGGTCAGAAACATAAGTGAATGTTGAAACTGTTATGTAGATGCCTCAGGAAAAGTGATAATTAAATTAGTAAAATAATGCATATGCTTTAATAATCCACTCATCCCTTACTATGATGTGTGACTGCAGAAAGCAAAACAGACTGGAATTTTGCATTTTCACCTGCACATAATTGTACCGAGTTAAAGTTTAAGTTTAGGAAAAAAAAAATTTTTTATTTGTCATTGGTTCAGCTAAGTTTCTTCTAATGCTAGATATACTACGTCCAGATGACTACTGGAGATGCTAAAAATTGTAGTTGTATTCTAGATACTACTGCTTTGATCTTTCCTCTCTGCTGCTCTGAGTTCCAGTGCTTGTACAGTCAGTGATTGTGTTGTTTACTCCCCCCAATTCATTCTTTACATGTCTTGTATTCCTTTCACAAAATGCAAGGTAATCTGTGATTGGGCAAGGGGAGAGGGGAGGCAGATGAATAACATAACCACCCATCCTTTGCTTCTTTTCTCCCTCCTCCCCCCATCCTCTGGAACCCTCCTTGGTATTAGCCTTGGAGATTTCACCATATTTATACACAAGTTTATGGGCCCTTGATGCCTGACACTGACCACAGAGGCAATAAGCGTACCTCAGTGTCTTTCCCTGCAAAATAAAGATAAAATTACCTGCAGCCTTTTCAGCCGCTTAGCTAAGCTATAGAGACTGTATCTGACGGAAGAGTCTCATAAATTATTTCCAGATGATGTTGTCCCTGAGGAGTCACAGGAAGCTGCCATAACTCCCAGATATAGAGATACCATTTCTGCTCATGTTGATGTGGTGCTTGAGAGTTAAAAAATGGAGCAGCAGCCTGTAGCTTTCACCAGTGCTGTTACCTCTTTAGGATCACTTAGAGGCCCCAGGGGAAGATGCAGGATTACATAGACAACTGTAGTCTAATGGACATACTAAGAGAGAGGGGACGATATTGTGGTTATTTTAAAGACAGATTACAGTATTTTTTTCCCTTTCTCAGTAAGTGGCTTGTAGTTCATTGTACTGACACAATAAACAAGAATGAACAAGGAGAATAAGGGGAAGGCAGGACTTGGGGATTGGATGTCAAAAGTCAAGTTGAACCTTTTATTGTTTTGGACAGAGCAGGGAAGGGTTAAAACCCCTGCCTGTTCAGTCTTTGCTGTATGTGTACTATTATGGAAGATTCCCTTCGCTTCCTGGACCAAGGAAAAAAAGAGGAAGTTTGAAGAAATCTCCTAAAGTGAGATAAATTTCCCTCTTCGAATGTTGTCACTATCGGAAGATTTCTCCTTATTGTTTGTTCTTGGGACAACACAAACATTTTGGATTTCCCCTCATTTTTTCTTTGATAACAGTAATACAAACAAACGGAGTAGGGAATCTCCCCAGACAGTGATGCAAACTTGACAAAGGATCTAACCCTTTCCCCTGCCATTGAAAAATTGCTAAACGAATTCTGAGTTAACTTAGTTAATATAGTAGGAGTTACTAAATTGATGAGCTAATAGATTACACTGTTCAACAAATTTTTATTTTTTGCCAGTTTTGGAAACAAAAGGATCCATTTCTTAATGAATTTCACATTCTGAGTTCAAATATAACAATGAAATTTGTCAATTGGCTCTAGTTTTTCTGTAAACAGAAAGTTTTCTACTATAGGCGTAATGACTACATAATGCACAATAATTATATAGATAGATGTCTTTCCACAAATATAAAGCAAGTGATATTGACTACATAACAAAGCCTAAATGGCATAATATATTGCATAGGATTACCAAGAAAAAT
Source organism: Staurois parvus (assembly GCF_062004578.1). Lineage (NCBI taxonomy): Eukaryota > Metazoa > Chordata > Amphibia > Anura > Ranidae > Staurois > Staurois parvus. The sequence goes on from NW_028318421.1 coordinate 953,678, forward strand.
TATAGCCATAAGCTAAGTTGAATCATTTTAATACTTGGGATTCTCACTAGTTTTGTCTTCAGTTTGTGTCGGTTTTGCTTCTCTTGGCTTTTCTCTTGTATTCGAGGAAAGGGCTATCTCTTACAACTGCACGTGACTACACGCTTCAGGTTCTTCCTCACTTGACTCAACCACGAAGGATTCTGGTGCTTTAGGAATTGGTAGCCCCTCTCCATGAGGAACTGGACGTATTGCCGATGGAATATTTGGATAGTGCACAGATAACTTTTTCTTCTTATTTAGCCCTTTTACAATTGGAGGCACCATACAAAAGTAACAATTACTAACATGATCTGTTGGCTCTCTCCAAATCATTGGCACAGCGAAAGGCATAGATGCCTTTTTTCCATTCAACCATTGCTCCAGTGCCGTCCCACAAGAATTGCAGCATATATGTGGTGCCCAGCTCTTGTCCTGGTTTCCTATCTTGCAGCCAAAATACAAGTTGTAGGCTTTCTTAATCATTCCTGTTATCCTCCTTTTTTGTGAGATAAAAGTTATTTCACCGCAGATATAGCAGAAATTATCTGCTTTATTCACACAAGTTCGAGGCATTACTGAGTAGCCTATATAAGCATAAAACGAAATGTAAAGACGCTGTCGAACTACAATCAGCTACAGATACTGCAGCTTTTATGCAGTGAAGTGATGCAATTAAAGGCTAATATTGCATCATCTCAGTATACATGCAATTTTCTATTGGTCACCAGTATCAATTGCGCAATATGCAGCTGAAGTTGCATCATAATTTTGAATGGCTTACGTCATTAGATGGGTGAATATATCATGGAAACTAGAGCCAATCAACATTTTTTAGGGTCATTTTAGTTTTCAGCACCCCAAAATTATGTAAGATTAGCTAATTTTATGCCCAAAACTTTTTACCTGTTGAACAGTGTTATCAGTGTTGCAATAGTTACCAGAGATCACTATCTGCTGCAGTATAGTAGCGGCTAGCAGACATTCAGGAGGTGTTACTGCTGTCTTCTAATGACTGTGTTTCTTTGGGGTTTTTTTTTGCCAATCAGCAATTTTGCATTGCAGGACCATGTGCTCCAAATGCGGGACAAGCACTTCTTAATAGGCGTTTGGCAAGTTTGACAGGCGGTGCTACCTGTTGAACAATGCAGCCTGACTTAAAAATGCTGTGGCCACAAAGCATTGCAGCCACGGCATGCGCACAGCCCTATTAGCTGTTAGAGTTTGCATGGGTGGCTGAATGGTGGTAATACCGCAATTAGTGAAAGCTTTGTTGCGTCTTATTTTGCCAGAAATTTTACTGGTACTGAAACCAGATACAATCCAATAAATTTACTGAAGAAAAGCCTAGGAGTTTTTCTATTCTTTTACACATTTACATTTTCGACACATTTATTTTCATCACCAGCCTTTTTACTTTTTTCTTCTTTCTGACATTGCTTTTTTTCATTTTGACTGTTTCTGAACCATATGATGCAACACACTACAATGCAAAATGATAAATTAGTATTTTTGAGATGTTGTGGTGCATTGCCATCCCATTTGTCTTAACTCAGTGCATCTTAATGCATGAAAAAATGCACATGTATTAATGCACAGTACTGCAAAGGTGCGAATGGACCATGAATATTGTGGTTTGATTACAACACAGCCTATTCATGGGGTCAATATAGGAAGCCAGCAAGGGAGAATGTCACCAGCACACCAAGGATCACCAATATGGGTCCAAAAGTTTTAATGAACGATCACAGTTACAGCAAGGCAACGTTTCGAAGTCTCGCAGGACTCCTTCATCAGGCCTGTGGGCCACATGCCTGATGAACGAGTCCTGCAAGACTCTGAAACATTGCCTTGCTGTAACTATGTGATCGTTCAGTAAAACTTTTGGACACGTATTGGTGATCCTCGGTGTGCTGGTGACATTCTCCCATGCTGATTCTGTTCGGTTCCAGTTGACGGCCGCTGCAGCATCCACTTATACACACAGCCATTTTTAATGCAGGAATGTGTGCATTTGGATTGTACACTTGCAATATAGGAAGCCCTCTCATGCTGGTGGCTTACATTACTAAAACAGGCCAAGTGGCTGCTGAATGTATTGATTTTACACCCTCATTGTTCTTTAATTTATGTAATTTCTGAACAGTAGTTCAAGCTATTGTTAACATCCAATGAATGACTTTATTTCTTAAATCACACGGCCTCTTCTTTTATACTGTATGCATAAAGACATATTTTAATACATTTTTCAATCAAATAACATTATTAAAGTAGCTGAAAGTCTCTTAAGTACATTCACAGCTGCATAGGCAGAGTGAATTAAAGTATAACACACATGAAGCACTCAATGCTGGCTCAGGAACACTTGTTAAATTCCAGGACTCAGATTCCTAAAGTATATTGTCATTTCCTTTATTCTTTTTTGACTGGAAAATATTTTAATGTTAGAAATTATAGGAATATAATAGATGAATAGATGATTTCAGCAGGCATTACTAACACTGATAATTGCATTTTGACAAATGAAAATGAATAATAAATTTTAAATGAGTAGGTGTTTCCATTCAGTATATTAGTGCTAGAGGACTACAAAGTGTACCTGTCTTTTACAGTAGTTCTCATGACCTACTCTACAGACGGATAGATCTTTTTCAGCCTTGTATTTGTCTTATAGTATGAATTGGGATTGGAAATTAGGACTGTTCAATGTAATATACTGTATGTGGAACAATTAAAGTATATCTAAAGCCCATTTTTTAAATTTTCATTTTGGACCCAGCAAGGAAGGGGTAAGCTGTTGCTAGTTTTTCTTTCTTCCATTCCTGTCCATTTCAGTGAGAAAAAGTATCAATGCAACTTGGGCACCTACCTTGGGTTAGTATCAAAGAACACTAGCTACCACAAAAGCATTATTAGGGGACAGCAGTTTATGGGGTCTGATATGAGAAACATTAGGTGATAAAGTTGGTTATGGCTGTCAATACTGGCTGATACGTTACTCAACATGTATGCACTGTAGATGCAGCAAGTAGACTCTAAGGTCCCATGAACCTCTGGCTAGAAAGTCAAAAAATTATTACCTATATATACTGTATATTGATTTTGTGGAACTGGCAATGCAAAGTTTCCAAGGTCTCCTGTAGGTAAGACATACTCCATTTAGTTCTGTCTCCTAGTGTGACACAGTTGTCATTGCTACTCAGAATTATGTCTATCACATTCAGTTCATTGGTATCACATTTTAACTCTTCCTGTATGTTATTAGAAAAATTGATTTTACTGTAAAAAAAAAAAAAAGAAAATGGCTAAGAGTTACATACATTTCTGACAAATTCTTAAAAATTACTTTTTATGTTTATGATTTCTTTTTAATTTTTGTTCTTGTGTCTCTATCCATTTGGAGGGCGTTAATGCATGTATTTTATGCAAACTGAATCTAAAAGCTCATACTATTGTCAAGAAGATGCAAATAAAATTATTTTTATTTTCAGACAATTACACTTTTAACATATACACAACTCCTATGATTTTTTAGTAGATTTAATTCATACATTTAAGATGAGGTATGCAGGGAATGAAGTTGATTACCATGTTTGCCGCCTACATGCAACCTTAGGATCAATTGCTGGAGTTGTTTTGCGCATGTAAACATATCATAAAGATGATAGCTAACATTTGCATTGTAACACAATGGGGCTTATTTACTGATCAAGCTGTGAATCTTCACACAATAAAATGTGTAAATGTGAATATATTTTTTCCAGTCATGCACAGATAAAAATAACTAAACAGGAATTTGGTTTTCCTATGATTAGTGAATATTATTGTGTAAAGATTCTCAACTCCTTTAGTAAATCAGCCTAAGTGTATTTGTATATACAGTATATAACTGTATGTTCTGTTTTTCTCTTAACTTGATCCAATGGCATTCATGGATGAATGGCTAAATAACATATGACTGGTGTCTTCTGACTTAAGTAGGCATGTCAAACAAATTAAACTTTCACATGAATCGTGGTGAATTACCAAGCCCTAAGGCACAAAGGGGTGAAGCAGGAAAGCTGAACGGTAGTACGATTGAAATAAGTGGGCTTATCATTGTTGCAATTGCTTTGACTGTGTAATCACATTTCCTGCAAAGTTTATATAGAATCATATTGAGTTTTTGCTATGGAAGCTGACTTTTGCTATTTTTTTTTGTCTTGATGCTTGCATTGCTTTATTGAATAACCACCTATTCACACCAGCTTGTGCACGTTATGTTCCGCATAATGCAAGCACACTGGTATGTGTTGTGTTGTTACAGTGCATTCCACTTTTTAAATTTTTTTTAACTTTATTGAAGTGTCACAAAATCCCAACTCTGCAATGCACTGTGGTGCCTTATAATATGTTCTTGTGCAGTGCAGTTAAAATGCTGACATGTTGCACTTTTACACAATGCACCTGTATGGTGTTAACAGGGTACCTAGAAAACAATTGTTTTCTGTGTCCTTGAGTTGTGCCTGTGTTGATCAGTGCTGTTCTATACAGTTTAAAGCACCTGATGTGAAAAACTCTATGTCAGCTAATATTTATCAGATTTGATTTTTATTTTGTTTTTTTGAGAGTTGCTTAATGGAGATGTACAAAGCAATTTAATTTGGTAACATAAACTACGTAAGTGCCTATTTGTTAATAAGGAAAAATATGTTATCTTTCAGAGAGAGAAGAAAGGTGGGCTGCTGAAGCTGTTGGCTGGAGCCTCTGCAAAAAAAAAATCTCGTTCTCCTCCATCTATCTCGCCAACACACGACCCCCAAGCTATTGTTGAAGGTGTAATACAAGGAGCAGTAGGACTTGAGTTTTCCATGACCAGCCACGGAAGAGCTGGGTCATGTCCTATTGAAAGTGACATGCAAGGAGCAATGGGAATGCATCCACTACACAGGAAAACGGGTTCTTTAGATCTCAATTTTTCTATTTCTTCTCCAGTAAGGCAACCAGCTTGTGCAATGGTGGCTGTGCGACCTGAACCAAAATCCTTATCCAGAGAGAGGTAAGATTTTCTTCAAAACTAAAAATGTAACGGTGAAGGAGTTTGATATGCATGGGAAATGTTCTGCTTTTTTTTTATCTACCTTGTAATATTATGCATTTATTAGTGGTGTTTATGGAAAAATGTATATTTAAGAAGCTGAACAAAGAACATACATTTATTGGCCTGCTAAGTAGATGAATTACATAATAAGAGTAACAGTGGAAATAAAGCATTCCATTACAGATAAAATCACTCCAACAGGAAGTATCTAGATACAGGGTGGGCTTTTCATTTGGACCACTTTTACAGACTCACATGGTCTGCAGCTATACCTTTTGGCTACTTGTGTGGCTCCTCATAATGGATGAGTCTGTGCACATTGAAATCTAACACAGACTGACCCCACCTAGACATTAAAGATGGGTGAGTTTGTACCAACTAATATTGGTATAAATAATTATTGACTACAATCTGCTGGAAGCTGCAAAGATGAGTCACTCAGGAGTTTTGCTTAGCCAATTTTAACCCTGGTTTAGGTCATATGTTTATAAAGGGTTTAGATTCAGCAGGGGAAAGAATACAATGATTTGAGAGATGAAAGAGCTGTGTGTGTGTGTGGGGGGGGGGGGGGGAATTATTTTCTGTGAAGACTTTTTTTCATCCAAAAGGAGACTTATACCATTTCACCTTGAGGGGACAATCTCCTGGAAGCTGCAAAGATGAGTCACTCAGGAGTTTTGCTTAGCCAATTTTAACCCTGGTTTAGGTCATATGTTTTTAAAGGGTTTAGATTCAGCAGGGGAAAGAATACAATGATTTGAGAGATGAAAGAGCTGTGTGTGTGTGTGGGGGGGGGGGGGAATTATTTTCTGTGAAGACTTTTTTTCATCCAAAAGGAGACTTATACCATTTCACCTTGAGGGGATATAGTTATCTTATTTGCTCCACCCAAAGACAGATTGGCTACACAGAACCTCCTCCAACATTCTTAAACCTCCTTGCCAAGGATCTTTGCTTTAATGGTGTGAGTTCTCTGCTTTTTTGGACCCTTCCTCAGGCAATCACACAAACATCTGGACTATTATCGGTATAACAGGGGGCCTCAAACGTGCTGACTTTCTTCACAGAAAAAGGAGAGAAATCTCGGTCACCACACACCATGCAAGCCCAGTGTGTTATAGGTGATAGCAGCCTCAGCCTAACTCCATCCAGTCCATACCCTCTGACTCGTTTCACCTCCATTACTAAGCATTGTGGGTGGAACTAAGCATGTCGGGGGCGTGGACTGGATAAAGTTAGGCTGAGGTTGCTATCACCTATTACATTCTAGGCTTGCATGGTGTGAGGTGGCTGAGATTTCTCTTCTTGTTCTGCAGTATATATGGAGTCAGGGCAGACTCCTAGCCTGACCTGCACCCTCAGTGGAATATACCAAATGGAGGACATAGATGCGGGAGTGGAGATCCCAAAGTTGTTTTTGCTGACTTTCTTGTTATAGAGATACAAACTTGCATGTCCTGTATGAAGTTAATAAAAAAAACTTTAGAACAAAAAACTTACTTATTGGTGGACCAGCATCTTTGGTGAACCAGATAATGTAGGGTTAATTGCTTACGGAACAGATTTGTAATCATTCGTTCATTTCTAGACACCAGGATCAGATACATAGATCAGTATTTTCCTTTGTGATAAATGTACTATGACATGTCATGAAATGTCAAAGCAGCACAATCAGAATAAACATTTGTGGCACATTTATTAAAGACAGATGTAATATAAGTAAGGCAAACACATTCTTGCACAACAGATATACAGGTGCATCTCAATAAATTAGAATATCAAAAAATTCATTTATTTCAGTAATTCAATATTATATAGATTCATTACACACAGCGTGATATATTTGAAGCATTTCTTTCTTTCAAAGTGGATATAAAAAGTCTACACACCCCTGTTAAAATGTCAGGTTTCTGTGATGTAAAAAAATTGGACAAAGATAAATCATTTCAAAACTTTTCCCACCTTTAATACAACCTATAGACTGTAAAACTCAGTTGAACAACAAACTGAAATCTTTTAGGTGGAGGGAAGTAAAAATAAAATACTAAAATGATATGGTTGCATAAGTGTGCACACCCCTAAACTAATACTTTGTTGAAGCACCTTTTGATTTTATTACAGCACTCAGTCTTTTGGGGTATGAGTCTATCAGCATGGCACATCTTGACTTGGCAATATTTGCCCACTCTTCCTTGCAAAAACACTCCAAATCTGTCAGATTGCAAGGGCATCTCCTGTGCACAGCTCTCTTCAGATCACCCCACAGATTTTCGATCGGATTCAGGTCTTTGCTCTGGCTGGCCATTCCATTAATCTTCTTCGGGTGACGCCATTCCTTTGTTGATTTGGATATATGCTTTGGGTTGTTGTCATGCTGAAAGATGAAGCTCCTCTTCATGTTCACCTTTCTAGCAGAAGCCTGAAGGTTTTGTGCCAATATTGACTGGTATTTGGAACATAATTCCCTCTACCTTGACTAAGGCCCCAGTTCCATCTGAAGAAAAACAGCCCCAAAGCATGATGCTGCCACCACCATGCTTCACTGTGGGTATGGTGTTCTTTTGGTGATGTGCAGTGTTGTTTTTGCACCAAACATATTTTTTTAAATCATGGCCAAAAAGTTCACCCTTGGTTTCATCAGACCATAACACATTTTCCCATAAGCTTTTGGGAGACTTCAGATGTGTTTTTGCAAAATTTAGCCAGGCTTGGATGTTTTTCTTCATAAGAAAAGGCTTCCGTCTTGCCACTCTACACCATAGCCCAGATATATGAAGAATACGGGAGATTGTTGTCACATGTACCACACAGCCAGTACTTGCCAGATATTCCTGCAGCTCCTTTAATGTTGCTGTAGGCCTCTTGGCAGCCTCCCAGACCAGTTTTCCCCTCGTCTTTTCATAAATTTTGGAGGGATGTCCAGTTTGTGGTCACTGTTGCGCCATATTTTCTCCACTTGATGATGACTGTCTTCACTATGTTCCATGGTATATCTAGTGCCTTGGAAATTCTTTTGTATCCTTTTAACAATGAGATCCCTCTGATGCTTTGGAAGCTCTCTGCAGACCATGGCATTTGCTGTAGGATGCGACTAAGAAAATGTCAGGAAAGAACTACTAGAACAGCTGAACTTTTATTTGGGATTAATCAGAGGCACTTTAAATGACGGCAGGTGTGTACTGACTCCTATTTAACATGATTTTGAATTTGATTGCTTAATTCTGAACACAGCTACATCCCCAGTTATAAAAGGGTGTGCACTCTTATGCAACCACATTATTTTAGTTTTTTAGGTTTACTTCCCCCCCCCCCCCCAAACATTCTCAGTTTGTTTTTCAATTGAGTTGTACAGTTTATAGGTTACACTAAAGGTGGAAAAAGTTCTGAAATTATTTATCTTTGTCTAATTTTTTTTACATCACAGAAACCTGACATGTTAACAGGGGTGTGTGGACTTTTTATATCCACTGTATCACTCTATGTATAATTAATCAATATAATATATGAGTTTCACTTTTTGAATTGAATTACTAAAATAAACTTTTTGATTATATTATAATTTATTGAGATGCACCTGTATATGGAATGAATGGGTAGAGACCAGAGAGAAAGTGGCAAATTTTGGTCTCAGATTATGGAGACAGAGAGACAGGTTTTTAGTACATAAGAAATAGAAAGGTTTAAGCCAGTGATGATGCAGCTTTCTCAATCTAGCTTGTCAAACTGCTAAATAGAGTAGAAATTTATTTTATTGAGGGTCCCTGCACAGTGGGCATAAAAAAATGTTACTTACACTGGCATTTTGCACTTTTTTTCTTCAGCCTGTTGAAGCAGCGCTATGTTAGCCTGTGGGGCAGATTTACTAAAACTGCTGCACACAATTCTGGTGCAGCTGTGCATAGTAACCAATCAGCTTCTAACTTCAGCTTGTTCAACAATTAGGCCTTGACAATAAATCTTGGAAGCTAATTGGTTACTATTTATCTGGGAGTTTTCAGAGGAGTGTTTAGAGGCAGAAAAAACCCATTCAGAATCATGTTTTTGAGAGGAGCTTTTGGGCGGCAAAAAATGCTTAGCACTCATAAAATTCTGTTTAGGAGCATGCTGCATTTTCAAGTTTACAATGAAAAATGAGCAGAGGGGAATGTTTTTGAAAAAAGAAAAACATAAAAGCAAATGCTTATAAACTCTCATAAACCCATGTGCAATATGAACTGCTATGAGCATTTTTTATGCTACTTTTTTCTATGAGAGGTTCTGGCATTTTTTTCTTCCCCTAGTGTGCATGGACCCTGAAAGTGATTTTTTTTACTTCACTTGTCTTGATTTTTTTTTCTCATTTTGTCTCTCATAGTTGAGGTCTACCTGTGATGCCAATTACAAGCCTCTCTCATCTTTTTAAGTGGGAGAACTTGCACAATTGGTGGCTGACTAAATACTTTTTTGCCCCACTGTATACTTCAATGTACCGTATCAACTTAAAAAGAAAATAAAAGACAAGTATTTAACTACTTTTAGAAAAGAATATGTGTAGAATAAAAATAAGGGCCTTCAAAAAAAAAAAAAATGCTAATAATTTTATATATATATATATATATATATATATATATATATATATATATATATTGTACATATTTAACTTCTTTGAAATTAGTCTGTCATTAAATATATCTTGCCCTTCTTAAAGATTTCACAGTAGACAATTGAATGTCTTTTTGTACACAGAAAGAACCATTTTCCTTTTGCTTTATGGAAATATAAAAATTATATTTAGGAAAAAATTATTTCACAAGTAATGTGTAAAATCTCTTTGTGAGTTAAAATTAGTAAGTTAAAATGTGATTTAGTCCTTTCCGTCCGTCTGGCCATGGATGTGATTTTATGCTGTCAGTGTAGAATGATTACTCTTTTCATTCACTTGGAAAGATACTGCCAGGCCCTAAAATCATCTCAGTTGATCCACATTTACTGCTCTCCTCATATGTATTCATGGCACGTTCACACTTTCTGGCTAAACTAATAAACTCATCTACAGCACACAATGATTTTCTTAAACTAATTTTACTTTTTATCACCACAAGCTGACATCTGGAAAGCAGGGCTTGTGGAGGTGGCAGAGAGTGTGACTGGAGCCCTGGCTTTATTAGAAATAGAAAAAGGTTTCAATTAACATATCTTCATAACCATGCAATGTAGACAATGTTAGTTAAGAGAAAATGAAGTGAAGTAAAATGAAAGCTTTAATGTTTGAGGTATTTTAAGATGAATGTTGTATAAATGTTAAAGGGTCAGTTTACCCAAATGTGATACTTTACTTATAACTGTAACCTGGTGGACTGAATCAACCCCTAGCTTCCTATATGTCTTTCATACTTCATAAAAACCCAAAATCAAATACTTGTACCCCCTCATAATGGTTACAGTAGGTATGCAGACCAAGAGGCACACAAGATCTCAACAACAGAGTAATATGAGAGACTCAGGTAATTTCCCTTTCTAGCAAGTTGAAAATATCAGTTCTGGGTGGAGGACTGACCTTTTAGGAGATTTTCTATTTTATCTTTAGGTTTATCTAATCCCCATTTTGAATCTCTTGATTAAATGATAAAGGTAACCTATACTTCAGGTTACAGAATTTAGGCCTCATGCACATTGGGTGCCTAAAACATAGCTTTTAGGTGTGTTTGACTTTTTTTTCTCCTACCTCTAAATGCCTCTCTATGTTAGCCTATGTGTCCATACACACATACTGTAGGTGTTTACAGGCATTTAGGGGCAGGAGCTTTAAGAGGCTAAAAAAAACATCAATTGTGCATTCAGGGGAGGGGTGGTTTGACAGAAAATACGCCACATGCATCTAAACATGTCTAAATGTGCTTGAGTGTGAATTCATATTCTGGCCAAGGGAATGAATGAGTGCCCAAAAACTTGATGTGCCTAAGTGAGTTTGAAAATGCAGCCTTATGCCTTGTATGCACAGTGAGAATATCGGTTGAATGATCATCATTTTTTTTTTTGCATGCTAGTCTCCATATCAAAAATGAAGAGGTTACTCAACTTATGAAAATTCTCATTAGGCAGAATAGAATTTTTGAAGTGATGTAATGCATTGTATTTGTATTGTATTTTTGGACAAAAACTGTACTGATAGAACAAAAATTGTACGATCTGGTACCATACGAGAAAAATGTTTGTGTTTGTCCCTTCAGATGAACTGTCATATTCGGCTCTCGAAAGCTGTGTACCAACGATCAGTATAGTGGTCATGTGATTGTTTTAAAAAAATAACATTATGTGAAACAAACCCATTAAAGCTAAGTGTGCTTTTATGGGTTTGTGTTACATCATTTTGTTTACATATAGATCTCTTTTTTTTAAAAACATCCATTTGCATAGACTGCAGTCATTATACAGTGGAGCAAGGAGGAAATGTTCTGTTGTCAATCAAGATCCCTGAGCCTCTCCCCATATGATGTAAAGGAGTGACATGGGTCAAGGGGTGGGCGGCAGGGACGGCTTCCCTGGGCACAGTGGTTTACTGTAGGGATAGGGGCACCTTCCTTCTGATACAAGGCTGACGAGCCTAGTGACAGCTTAGTTTATTTTGACAAGTGACTGCTGGGCATAGGATCCCCTAAGCTTGCACATCATGATCGGGGGATGGGAGCGCAGTTTGGCATCTTTGCCCTGGGCACCAAATGCCCTTGTCCCGGCACTGATGTGGGGCAGCTCTCTGTAGAAAGAATCTGGAGCATGCGCAGAACAAGCGGCAATACAGACGCAAGAAGATAACAATAGTGTTGCCACTTAGAATAGGGAACTGGCAGGATCACCAGATATTTACAACCACGGCCAAAAAAAACAAAAGCACACATAAATCAATTTTATACTGCTTTATGTTTTGATAAATTTTAAAGTTTAGAGTTTAATGTCACTGTAAAAATATTTAATACTACATTTGATGGGCTGTGGCATGGCAACAGGGGATGATCGTACCTTGTATTTATCACTTTTTAGTTATTAGTTTTTACCATGCAACTAGCTGTACTTCTCAGACCTATGCATGGTTTCCTCTTGTAAAATATTTTTACTAGATAAATATGTGTGGTTATTGCTTTTTTAGCTGCAGGTCACGGCTTGTCACAAAATAAAAAATGTAGAATCTTTGTATTTAACTGTAAGATAAATCACATATGCATGTTAAATAAAAGCAACATTTTCAATGAAAGCAACACACAGAGCGTGTTACTGAAATGCCACAAAACAGTTATTTGCATACTTCACTGGTCTGTTCCATTCAGCGCATTTTACTATCCCATAATCCAACTGTTTTCTGTTATGAAAAGGCACTGATGCAAATTAGAACTGTATTTGGAAACAGTTAACTGTTGCAGGTTCACACTTTTTAGCAAAATATGGAACAATAATTTGAGTTGTCTAAAACCTGTATATAGACTTTAGGCAATAGATGTAGCTACAAGTGAAATAATGTTAACATATACCTGAGTTTATTAAATGCATAAACATATGAGAAAACTGATTTGCAGAAATAGGTTTCTTCTCTGTTCTTTTGCTCACAAATTGTAATAGATAAATAAATAAATAAAATAAATGATCAAAATATCCTTTATTCAGGAAAATAAGGGGATATTTTGAAGTAGAAATGTACCCCTTCTCTCAGTTTGGATGTATAACAACAAGTAGATCTTCATTCCTTATAAATTAAAATTTGAAACTATTGCCTGTGGTCTTCCTGCAGCTGATATTTCCCCACTACTGACCTATAAGGCCTTAATCTGCACGCTTTCTCTTTGTGGAGGCAGCCATTTTGGTCAAGCCAAGACTTTTCTTCAAAATATCAAATCCTTCAGCAGGGAGAACATTGAAAACTCTCTCCAAATCTCCTGAAAGGCAGTGGCAACAGTACTTTAGATTTTACACTGCAACTTTCAGGCTGTAGGTCCAGGGGTGCCTAGGCAAAATGACATAGCAGAAGATGCATTGCTGTTTATCGGAAGGAATTTAAGAGCTGCATTTTTCAGGGCACTACAAAAGCTCAGTTACCTTTTTTTTTAAAGTTCCCTATAACATAGCAAATCTTCACTTTTTTGAGTTCAGGACCATTTCAATTTCGCAAACCAGTGGCCCATGGTTAGAGGGGAGGTTTGCTTCCACAGGTCTGGAATGCATGCCCATGTCGCATTCAGAAGATGAACTGTCAGAGAGCAGCTATAGCGACTTATCGGTACCTAGTTGAGATGAAAAAGGTAGGCCAAGGGGTCTGTTCCCAAGTCAACCAAGGTCAGCTGTAAGACCCCCGTTCAGAACTGAGTCAGCAGAGAACATTGCCAGAAGATATGCAGCAAAGTACCATCCTCCTTCTGACACCGCCAACACAAACTGGAGACTGAGGGGTAAAACTTGTTCAATAGTACCGAGACCCTATACCACCTAGACAGAAGTTTGTATCTGCTCTTGGAAACTATTAGCTATCCAAGATTTGTGAGCTAATTGAATGATCCTGTTCACTTGTTCTTTTGAAAAGGACATCTGCAGGTCAGCCTCCCACTTGCGCACGTAAGAAGGGACAAAAGTCTCCCCCCCGGTGTGATCAACATTTTATACAGTACTGAAAGATGAAGAATATACTCCTCTTTGGCAAACAGATGTTCAAAGGGGGTAAGTGGTCTGGTATATTAGTGCGAGTCTGGAATTGATTATAAGAAGTGCCGCAACTGGTAAGCAGACCAGTCCCCCAGGGGGGTTGTACCAAAGCACTAAGTGTCTGAAGGGACATGCAAATCCGCTGAGTTGTGAAATGCCTACATTGAGTAAAGCCCACCTCACCCAAGCAACGCAATTGCCTACTTTCAACTCCCAGGGGAACAGTGGGATTGAAGAGTACAGGGGTAAGGGGGAGGGAGAAGGGGACAATCCCTTCAGTTGAACAGTCTGGTAAATACCCTCAATCGTGACTCCCACTGTTGGATGCCTCTTAAGAGAATGATAACATTTCACTTGTATCCAGGGGAGGGCCGCAAGAGATACCTGCGCTGACTGTTGTTCAATTTGGGCCCACATCTTATATCTAGAAGATGTGCACCACGTCACCACCGTGGAGAGATGCAAGACTTTATAATAAAGCAATAAATATGGCAGCCCAACCCCCCCTCTCAACTTGGGGAGAGTTAGTAGAGAGAATTTCGTCTGAGCCACTTTACCCCCCCAGATAAAATCCAATTGCATAGTCCGTAGTGTTGCAAAAAAGGACTGGGGGATATAAATGGGTAATGCCTGTATAAGGTACAAGATCTGGGGTAATATTGTTATTTTGTAGGCGTTATGTCCAAACCACGTAAGAGTGAGGCCCCTCCACCTGTGCAGGTATGATCTAATTTTGGATAGCAGGGGGCTAAAATAAGCTTCATACAATGCCGAGGAATCGGCCGTAATGTTCACTTCAAGATATCACATAGAGGACGTTGTCCAAAGAAGATGATTTAAGTGCTGGAGATGCGTCACACAGTCCCCCGCCATGTTGATATCCAGGGCCACGGATTTGGAAAAATTAATGGAGAAATTAGAAAGTTCCCCATCTGTAGTAAACAGGGAAAGCAATTCTGGTATAGAGATGTCTCTGGGTTGGTAAGGCTGAACAAAAGATCATCAGCGATCTTGTAACCATTGCGGGATAGCTGGAGCCCTGTTATGGCCAGGTTGGATCGCACCTTACACAGAAAAGTCTCAAGGGTGAGGAGAAAAATTAAAGGAGAGAGGGGACAGCCCTGTAGGGTACCATTAGACAGTGGGAAATAATCTGAGTGAGTTTCATTAATTTTCACTGCGGCCGTAGAATGGGAGTATGGTGCAGATATCCACGACAACATATGAGTACCCAATCCCACATGCTCCAATGTGGCCCACAAGAGCTGCCAATCTACTCGATCAAAGGCCAGGTTCAGGACAAACAACCTTTGTCGTGTTATCTCTTGCCTCTCACTGGGGGACAAAGCCCACCTGGTCAGCATGTATGAGCTCAGGAACATATGGAAGCTATTTGCTATGATCTTGGAGAATACTTTGAGATCGACATTGAGAAGGACAATCGGTCTATAATTGCAGCAGCAGATGTGATCCTTGTACGTATTAGGGATAACAGTAATGTATGCCCTCAACATGTCTGGCGGGGGGGTTGAGACTGCCGGAAAGAGCGTTGTATGCCCTCAGGAAATAGGGGGAGAGGGTCTCCCTGAAATTTTTGTAATAAGATAAAGTCAGGCCATCTGGACCAGGTGCTTTGTTCTTTTTGGTAGAGACGATAGCAATATCCAGCTCTTCTGTGGTTATAGGGCCCTCCAGGGTAAGAAAGGCATACCAGAAGTTGCCAAGGAGGAGGCTATTAGATCTTGCCATTGTGCAAGGTGTTGGGGAGTGTGGTCATGAAGATTATAAAGGTTATGATAAAATTGCTTAACCACTTTGGCTATTGTAGATGAATACATAGCCTTACCACTGATTTCGATTGGGCTCCCCGAAGGGCATTCACCAAAAGGGTGCCAGGCTTATTCCCAAACTCATAAAATTACCATCTGCATCTACGGAGTTTATCTTGTATGCTTACCCCTATTAACTGGTCTAGTTGTTCTCTCATCTGCCTCAATTCCCTTTGTGTAGACAAAGCCAGGGATTGTTTGTGAACCGTCTACAAACGCTTAATATGTTCGAATAGGGAAGCCGCTTGCAATGTCCTTTCTTTTTTTAGTCTGGTTCCACGTTTGATGAAGAGCCCACATATTGCGCACTTGTGGGCCTCCCAAAGTATCAAGGGTCCTGTGTCCAGAACATCATTCACTTAAAAAAAGGACGTAAGAGCCTGGGATACCTCAGTCGTGGTGGCAGGTTCTTTCAGCAATGCCTCATTTAGTCTCCAAGAAGCAAGTCTATGTACATGTAGCTAGAGATCTAGCTCCATCTGTATGGGGGCATGGTGAGAAGGAGTATCGGGTTTATAGAAGTACTGCAGACCCTGGCTTGCTCACCGTGCAGAAGAAAAAAGTAGTCCAAACGCGAGTAGGTCTGGTGAACAGGAGAGTAGTATAGTCACGGTCGTTGGGATGGCCTTAGCGCCATGTATCCACTAGATGCAGGATGTGGAGTTTGGATTTCAGCCTCCTTAAATAAGCATAGGAAAAATGGGAAGAGCCCTTTGAAACATCTAAAAGAGGAACATATGCAAAATTAAAGTCTCCCTCCACTATCAATACCCCCTCGCTATGTTCCAAAATCAGTGGGAGCAATCTTCTGAAAAATAAACGATGGCCAGAGTTAGGGAAGTAAACATTCACTAATGTCACTTTTGTTGTTCCTATGGAGCCTTTGACTATAAGATATCTGCCTTCTGCGTCCACCACAACCTCTCCCGAAGTCCACGGAAGAGTTCGAGCTATCAAAATACTAACTCCCTTTGCCTTCGGGTTTAGGGGAAGTGCTGTGATATACGGTAGGATACTTATAATTAAAAAGCTTGGGCACTTTCTAACCATGAAAATGCGCCTCTTGTAGGAAGACCACCTGGCTTCGCATCTTGGTCACATCCCGTAGTTCTCTTCTCGGGACTGTTCAGGCCTCACACATTGTATGAGGTAAACTGGACAGGATATCGCCGCTGTTTCCCCTGCCATCCATCTCACCCCAAAAAAAAAAAAGAGGGGGGGATTGGGTTTTACGCTGAGATCAAAACACTTCTAGGCAAACAAGCCTATGTGTCTCAGCATCTCTGAAGTAAAAATATATGCTCCCTGTCTAACCCAACGGGATCGGGAGGGTCTTATGGGGGGCTAGATCAATGTACTGGCACCAGGAGAATATCAAACAAAGAGACACAGATCAAAAATGCCTGGCTCCCCCATTGGTCCCCCAAGGAAAACATATTACTAATCAACACACAACAGTATGACCAACACAGATCAAGGCATCAACCTTAGCACCATCGCAAAGTCCCCCCAGATCAGCCACCCACCGACTACTGTGGAGACATATGGCCATTTAACCCAACTCGGCCTAACTCTCACTTCTTATTGAAATTTGACCTGGTCAATAAGGTACTATAGTTACCGACCATGAAGTTCTTTATGATACACAAAAGTCCACATAAATCACCAACTTCCTGTTCAGACCATACACTCAGATCCTCAGTTCGGCAGGCCTCAGGGATCGTCAGGAGATGGATTCATTTCTGGATCAGGCTCTGCGCGCTCTCAGTGGTCAAGGAGCCATGGCAGGTGGAGCTCGGATGTTATCTGGCCATTCCAGCCAGTCTGGAATTTCCACTGGTGTAGCTTTCAGGAATTGAAAAAGAGCAGGCAGCTGAGAAGGGTTATGTAAAACAAAGGCATGACTTTGTTTGCTGATAAGAATATGTAAGGGGTATACCCATCTGTAGGTAGCTCCTGCAGCTTGTATCGCCTCCAACAAAGGGTGCACCATTCCTCGAATTCACATAGTATGTAAAGAGAGGTCCTGATAGATCTGAATCTGTGCCCCGTTAAATTCCAGTGGGCTGTACTGCCATGCCTTACGAAGAATATCTTCTTTTATGGTATAAAAGTGGACTCAGCAGAGTACATCCCTAGGAGAATCTAGGCCTCTGGATCTGGGTCTAGGAATTTGGCGCACTCTATCTAATTCCAGATCTGTATCAGAGGCCCCACACAGGATACTATTACAAATGGCTCAAACCGTGGTTCTAAGATCAGCACCAGATGTAGATTCCGGAATTCCTTTCAAGCGTATATTATTTCTACGATTTCCAGCATCTTCAAGGCAAAGAAGAATGGTAGAAAAACATCTGTGTGAGGTGGCACAATAGTCCTCTAATGCCTTCAGGCAAGTATTAGTAGAGTCTCTCACTTCTTCCAGGAAAGTAACCCTGGCATCTACCTGGGAAATCTCCTGTCTGACCTCCGATATCTCCTTCTGCAGAGTACCCTCAATCCTCAGCACCATCACTTCTCAGTCTGTTCTAGAGCGGAGGGCCTCTATGTCTTCCCTGTTAGGTAAGGTCCTGAGGATAGATCTGAGCTCCGAGTCCATCGCCCAGTGCTGCTGGCCCAACCGTTGGGGGGATTCCATGCCCAGCGGGGAGGGTTCCCTTAGAAGTTGCGGGGTGGGTATGGGGGATAACAGCATTGATACATCCACCGCGCTCTGCAAAGGGATCGGGTGAACCTCCTGTACAGGTTGCTTCTGGTCTGTATGAGCAGCTGAGCGGCCGGGTGCCATCTTGGCCGCTCCACGTGTACCGCTGGAGAACATGTCTGGGAGAGATACCGATGAATCCCTGCCGAGCGCGATGCCCTGGAGTGTCCCTACTGTCTCCGACCTCTGGTCATGTGTGTGTTGGCTCTGTCCGCTATAGACAGCCCTTAGGGTAGCCACGGAGAAGCAGAGCTCTCAGAGTTAGCAGCCGCTCAGCCTCATGGACCAGACATGCCCCCTGTCTTCTTTCATTTGTGTCTGCTCTTCTTTCTCATTCTTACACTTTATCTATTTTGTTTCTACAAAACAGCATGCATGGCTGAGACATTTTTTACATTTTAGGTAACACTAATCCTACAGAAAAGCAATGTAATAATTTTATCTGCATATCTTGATCTACAAAATGCTGTATCCTTCCAGCTATCCGTGGTTTGCGTTCCTGTAATATTCCTGTGTGATTCAGTGCAGTGCAATTTTCAACCCATTAATTTCATTGGACTGAATCACATTGGATTGCACCAAAAATGAATGCACTACTTTTCAAAAAATGCACTGCATCGGACTGCATGGTACTGTGGTTCCATAAGATTAGGTGCAGACAAATGCACCGTGTGCATTTCGGGAGTCCATGGTAATACATTGACTCCCGCAACAGATCACACACCCAGTGCATTTCGAACATGGTGCTGGAAACACACATGGAACACAAGTTTCCTGCACCAATTTTAATATATGCATATCTTTTTGCAGATTAAAAAATGTGCATTTATTATTTTTTTATGCTGCAACCTGTAAGGCATTGCACCTGTAATCAGCAGTTTTCCGGTGCAATGCCTGGATCCTTCAGACACTCAGTAAGCTGTCTGTCCTTAGTTATGGCAGGAAGAACCATTGAACTATAAGTTCATTGAAAACTACAAACTGTTGGCTGCAGAGGCCAATGGTAGATGCAGTTCATTCATTCACAGAACTCTGTAAATGAATGACACTGCTCTGTGGGCAGAGTCCAGCATGGCCACATTGTTTTTAAATTCTGACATAGGGTTCAGGGAGAAGATCCCCCACTCACTGTCACAGGGAGGGGGCATCAAGGGAAGAGACATGTATTGTGTTCAAAAGGTGAACTTATCCTTTAAAACCAACACTGATCAGAATGGATTTATTTATCATTATGATTTTGTCTATAGATTGCATGGAAACGAATATACCTTTTTGGAAATATATTACTAAAAAAAGCCTAGTTTGTTATGGTAGGTTAAAGTGTCACTAAAGGCAAAACTCTTTTTTATAGTTTTGGATAGAGTGGAGAGGGATTAGAAAACCTGTCAGTTTTTATTGATGCCTGTGCCCCCGTTAGGGAGATCCACGCTCTATATGTGTCCTATTTACCATTATCAGTAAAAGTAAAAGAAAATCCTGAATTTTGGGTTGATAACAGAACAGGAATAGAGCAGAAATCTTCCAATGAGGACACTAGTTCTGGTGACAGTCTAGGATTCCTTCACTTTGGAGGGATTTTCTTTCACTTCCTGCTTTGGCTATGGAACAGGAAGTGAAGGGAAATCTCCCTAACAGAACACAGAGACTCCCAAAAAACTTTAGTGACACTTTAAAACAAAGTTATCACTTAATAAACAGGTCCAAAGTGGAAATGTAAAAATGGTTCTATTGGATCAGGGATATAGACGGACAAGAGCTAAAATACATTGTAGTTGCATTTTCTGTCCCTTGGTTCCTTCCAGACTCTTCAAACTAACCCACAAATTTATGAACTTATGTGTGAAGGAAATATTGCCTAAAACAGTCTGCTGCTCTATGTCAAGAATCAGGTTACCCTTTTCTTCTTTCAGACTGCAAAAGGAGGATCAGATCAGTGCAGTAGGACAATACAATACAAGTGCTTATTTTATTTTTTGAATATTCAGAACACAATCCCGGTAATGTACAGACATACTAGGTCATACAACATCTTATACACAATACATACAGACTAGATTAAGTATTATACATTTTTTACTGAAATATGCACGGTTGCATCTATATGGTTTATGAACAAATGATTGCTGTGTGTTTCAGATATCGAGTGGTTGTGCCATACCCACCTCAAAGTGAAGCAGAAATTGAGCTGAAAGAAGGAGACATTGTTTTTGTTCACAAGAAGCGAGAAGATGGCTGGTATAAAGGCACGTTACAGAGAAATGGAAGGACAGGGCTATTTCCTGGAAGCTTTGTGGAAAGTTTCTGAAGCCTTCAATTTTTTTTTTGTATTAAAAAGCATCTGAGTAATTATGTGGAATATGAATAGTGGATTATGATGTCCATGGCACAAAAGAATAAGCACAATAAAAGACATCAAAATATAAGGAAGCCTGATAAATATGAGTTGTCATTTTGACTTCCAAAGATACCATTGGACCCTCAGCCTAAAATTTAAAAGAAGATCTTGAGTTTGATGTCCTTCATTGAGAAATGTTTGATTTGAACATTCATTGATATGTTGGAGTAGTGCCTTCCACTTGGAACCACAATTTGAGAAGATGTACATTTTAATCTTGTTTGATCATTGTGATGTATAGAATATAAATGAAATTACTTTAAAGTGAATCTTTTATTATATGCTAACTTATTTGTATACACTGCAGTGTTCTTATTACTTGCCTATGCAAGAGAGATAAGCAATGTAGAAGGGCCAGCAGGCATCAAACATTAATCACCCACCTGATGTAGTGGAAAACATAAAGTGACCAACAATGGGTTTTATCCACAGTTACTCTATAGTAGGAATATATGCACAATGAAGGGCACAAGTTTTTAACGATAAAAAAAGATATTTTACCAATTTATTAAATACTGGTCTTTCTTTTATCACTATAGTGATGGCTCGAATACAATTGTTAAAATGTATGTTTACATGTTGCTTTAAAATGTTCATTTTTGAACATTTATGGCTACTTTGAAATTATTGTGTTACATTTTAAACTTTTTTCTCAGTTATCAATTATTTTGCTGAGAAATGTTTACACGTATATAGAAATGGCCACTTTTTACCCACAGTGCATCAGAAAAGCCACACAAATTACCATTTGCGAAAAAGCAAAACAGTGGGGTTAAAGGACAATTGTACTTTTAGTATAGTTTTCTTTTAATTAAACCCCGCTCACTGAGTACAGTCCACATAGTCAACCCTTTCTTTTCATGTGTGGCCCTGCTTGCCACTGTACAATCCTTGGAAAGGAAAACAGCTTAGCTGGATCCTCTTCATACTGCAAGCCATGACCTTTTTCATTCCTTTGGATTGACCATACTCATGGTGGCCTCCAGCATTCATAGGATAAGGACATGGTGGAGACATTTTCCTTTTAAAGGCTGTGTGGCACTAGCAGAAATGCACAGTGATGATCACACATGCAGGGAGGAAGGTATTTTACAGGCAGTCTGCTGTTTGGGGGGGCACTTAAAGTGTTACTAAACTCACAACAGTAAAATCAGTCTAAATATGCAGTAAAACATACTTGTTACACTCACTGTGAAACCTAAGGGGTTAACCCTCCATACCTTCACATTGTATAAAAAGTCTGTTTGATCCTGTCTTCTCTGATCCTCCTCTCCTTCTGCTGTCCCCCATCCGTCTGCTGATAGTACAGAGCTCTAGAAGTCACTTTGCACATGCTCAGTTTAGTATGTATGGCTAGAGTTTTTTCTTCTTTGGGAGGGTGCATGTGATCAGCACAGGGCCAATCAGCACTGTCCAGACAGAAGGTCAGGGGTTATGCAGCCTTATAGGACAGTCAGAGCAGAATGAAAACTCTTCCTACAAGCTTTAACCAGTGCTCAACTGGACACTGATAGAAGTCACAAGGTTGCTATATACTACTGATGAGAAAAGGTAGTTAGCAGTTTATATTTACCAAAATAATTGCATTTCCATGTTGTGTGTACTGTGGGAAACAGATATAGGGAATACAGGATCCTGGGTTTAGTAACACTTTAATGGACAACTGTACTTAAAGCAATTTTTTTAAAGATTAGTGTTTATTGGTAGTTTGTGATCTTTATTCAAATTCTCCATATTTCAGATTCATATATTTATCTATATATTATTTGTTTATGAAGATGGTTATCTGGAATAAGTTATGTTATATACCTGAAATAAAAAGTGTACTAGTAAAAAGAACACTGCACATCCCTATATGGAAAATATTTGTGTACAGATTGTAAAGTAGTGTGGGAGTATTGTCCTTGTCATTTGCTAGTATGGATTCTGAAGTGGTGTTACAAAAATTGGATACCAGGCTATCTAGGTCTACAGTCACTCAATGCCAGTATATAATAATGACCAGCAAAAAAAAACAAAACATAGGCTCCTTTGGGACATGTTAGTGCAATAATTTTGAAACGTCTGATCCTTAGCAACCAATAAAAATAAGTAGTGAGGTTCACTAAACATGCACTTATAATGGGAGATGTTACAATAAAAATGACAAGAGGTAAGAGATCACCTTGTGAATAGTTGGATTGTTGCACCGCTGACATCCTTATTTCCCTTATTCAACCAACATTCAGATGTGTTGCAGTCATAGAACGAAAGTAATCATTCCCCTTTGTGTGGAGAAAAAGTAACAATTGCTGAATGACCTCATATTCCAGCATATTGAATTGTCTTTTGTGCAATAACTGCTCGCAAGTTCTCAGTAAACCCAATGTGCCCAGCTCTCACAAGTGATGCCAGAATTGATCGTAATATTTGCAAATATCTTTCCTTGTATAACCAGCCTAAAAACAGAAAATATAGGCCTTTGATTATGCTTTGTTCAATGTTGAGCCAAAAGAAATGTAACCACAGCAGTGTTAAAGTAATGTAAAAGGCTAGGTGCACTGAAATGTGACTTTCCAAATTTAGGTTGTGGCCTTTTTGTTTTCTCAAATCCTGCAGGGATCCTAGATGATCATAATGGTCTTTACATTATTTCTTTAAAAAAAAACAATTTAATGTCCACCCTATGCCATTCTTCATCAGACTATTAGGACAAATATCCAGATGGCGTGACATCATTGCTCGGCATATAGGTGAATCACAAGGGCTGATTTACCAAAGGCAAATTTGCTGTTCAATTTGCAAGGAATTCTTCCCTTAGCTCAGTGAATGTGGTAAAAATGTACTTTGCCAAGAATACCCAGTCATGTAGCCCCCCACCTCCCATTTAGTAATCTTGATTTTTTTTTACAAAATCAGTGTGGTATAGACTCCCAATTCAACTCCCTACTGTTAGGTATTTGTGTAACTAACTATTGTCAAATTGGTCAATCACTTTAAACCAGCAAAATTTGCTATGGGGTAGAAAAAGCGATTACAAAGTTTAGCAGTAAAAGTCAATAGCAATCAGATTTGCTAGAAAGCAATAGACCTAAAGCAAAACCTGCTTGTAACCCATACAAAAGTGCAAATATTTGTATTATTTTCTCTATATGCTCTGCTGCTTCCCTAAGTAAGCCTGGTCATCTGGTTATCAATGACTATTATTATCTACATGCCCTAACATTGCTAGTCTAGAGGAAACTCTTTCCAGAATGATTTACTAATGGTTGTAATTGAGACTTTCAGGTTTTAGCTTTTATACAGTGTATTTTGCTAACCTGTAAAACTAAGAGCTTGGAAATTTGTTTTGTGTGGCAAAGGGGATACATAAATTATTTAAACCACCAAATCCATTTATATGGCTTAGGATAATAACGGCTTAAAAAATTACTTTGAATCTCTCAATTTGGGTACATAGTTCACTTGCACAAAAGGAGGGGTATTTTACTACTTTAAAAGGGACACTGTATTTTCTTATGTTTTATTCTTTTTGGTCTAGAGTGTTGTTATATAGAGCATGCCATTAAAAATGGCACACTCATAATGATTTCTCAATTTTATTTGTTTTAAATTGTTTGCAGAGATTCTGTGTGTAATAGTAAACATGGTGAGGAAGTGTTAAATGTCCCTTTAAAGTTTACTGTTTACCTACAATGCATGGAAATAGCAATCCATTTTCATTGGACAGCCATAATGTTTTAGACCATGAATGTGTTGCTTGTGGGTTGGAGGTTTGAACTTACAATGCAAACTTATTTAGAGTGAAGCCCCATGTCATACTGTTTGCACACAGTAATATTGTTCTAATTGTTGTACCATCAATATGGAAAACATTTTGAGAAATGCATTTGCTTTTCAGCAAAAAAATTACCCTTGCAAAATTATTCTGGCAATCTAATAAATTACCGTGTTATTAAATTATATGACTATGCTGTGACTGATGCAAATGACATTGTAAGGTTCTTGACATAGTCCCATTTTATCTAATTGCATAATGTCGAGGGGCATGTAGTAACTGTTGTCCTGCTTGAAATACGAAAGTGCCTTGTCATATGACCTTGACTTTCAGCACATGAACAAACTTGAATAAACAACACACCATTCGTTTCTACAACCAAAAGCTACTGTAGTGGAACTACACACAGCACATTGGAGTTATTGTACTACATTTTATTAATGTGCCATACTTGTAGTACCCAGAAACACATTTTCATCACACAACGTCCCCCCCCCTTTTGTTGCAGCTGATGCAGGAAGCTTTCTAGCCAAGACATTCATAAGACATTTGTGAAATGAAAGGTAAGAACATCAGTCATATAACCTACTAAGGAAGCTTATACATGATTATTTTTTTTCACTTAACCAGTGGGTTGAACAAAAAAAAAAGCTGATTTCCCCATCTACACATTCAATGTGGCTGAAGGAATCCTCCCACTGTGTTATTGTATTCTGCTAGTAGGGAGTTTCCACCACAGGCAGAGTACAATGATCATTGTTGCCAGCTATAGCCAGCAGCACTGATAATTTGGGAAACTCAACAGGCTGGGTGTACACAAATCGATCGATAAATCGACTTTGGTACAATGAGCTAACCAATACATGGATCAAAATTCATCTGGTCCTTACTGAACTGGGCAAATTTCGATCCATGTATGGCCAGTTTAAAGCAAAAGAAAGGATCAGTTTTGTTTCTTCCCCAACCAGGACTGTAATATAAAGCTGAACAACCTACATTTTATATATATATATATATATATATATATATATCTCACAGAAGTGTGTACACCCCTCACATTTTTGTAAATAGTTTATTATATCTTTTCATGTGACAACACTGTAGAAATGACACTTTGCTACAATGCAAAGTAGTGAGTGTACAGCTTGTATAACAGTGTAAATTTGCTGTCCCCTCAAAGTAACTCAACACACAGCCATTAATGTCTAAACAGCTGGCAATAAAAGTGAGTACACCCCTAAGTGAAAATGTCCAAATTGGGCCCAATTAGCCATTTTCCCTCCCCAGTGTCATTTGACTCGTTCGTGTTACAAGGTCTTAGGTGTGAATAGGGAGCAGGTGTGTTAATTTGGTGTTAATGTTCTCATTCTCTCATACTGGTCACTGGAAATTCAACATGGCACCTCATGGCAAAGAACTCCCTGAGGATCTGAAAAAAAGAATTGTTGCTCTACATAAAGATGGCCTAGGCTATAAGAAGATTGCCAAGACCCTGAAATGAAACTGAGCTCCAGCACGGTGGCCAAGACCATACAGTAGTTTAACAGGACAGGTTCCACTCAGAACAGGTGTCGCCATGGTCAACCAATGAAGTTGAGTGCACGTGCTCAGCGTCATATCAGGAGGTTGTCTTTGGGAAATAGACGTATGAGTGCTGCCAGCATTGCTGCAGAAGTTGAAGGGGTGGGGTGTCAGCCTGTCAGTGCTCAGACCATACGCATTAAATTGGTCTGCATGGCTGTCATCCCAGAAGGAAGCCTCTTCTAAAGATGATCCACAAGAAAGCCTGCAACCAGTTTGCTGAAGACAAGCAGACTAAGGACATGGATTACTGGAACCATGTCCTGTGGTCTGATGACACCAAGATAAACTTATTTGGTTCAGATGGTGTCAAGTGTGTGTGGCGGCAACCAGGTGAGGAGTACAAAGACAAGTGTGTCTTGCCTACAGTCGAGCATGGTGGTGGGAGTGTCATGGTCTGGGGCTGCATGAGCGCTGCCGGCACTGAGGGAAACATGAATGCGACATGTACTGTGACATACTGAAGCAGAGCATGATCCCCTCCCTTCAGAGACTGGGCCGCAGGGCAGTATTCCAACATGATAATGACCCCAAACACACCTCCAAGACGACCACTGCCTTGCTAAAGAAGCTGAGGGTAAATTTGATGGACTGGCCAAGCATGTCTCCAGACCTAAACCCTATTGAGCATCTGTGGGGCATCCTCAAATGGAAGGTGGAGGAGCACAAGGTCTCTAACATCCACCAGCTCCATGATGTCATCATGGAGGAGTGGAAGAGGACTCCAGTGGCAACCTGTGAAGCTCTGGTGAACGCCATGCCCAAGAGGGTTAAGGCAGTGCTGGAAAATAATGGTGGCCACACAAAATATTGACACTTTGGGCCATTTGGACATTTTTACTTAGGGGTGTACTCACTTTTATTGCCAGTGGTTTAGACATTAATCGCTGTGTGTTGAGTTATTTTGAAGGGACAGCACATTTACACTGTTATACAAGCTGTACACTCACTACTTTACATTGTAGCAAAGTGTCATTTCTGCAGTGTCACATGAAAAGATATAATAAAATATTTATAAAAATGTGAGGAGTGTACTCACTTCTATGAGATACTGTATATATTATATATATATATCTATAAAACATTTCACACAAAATCAAAAAAAGGCTGAATCAAATACTAATGAAACTTTATTGTTGCATTAGGAATGGAGTGAAGCTAAATATCACTTAAAAAAATACATTTGCCAAAGCAAAAATTGCACAGGTTAAAAAAAAAATCTAAAGTTAAGGTAACAGTGCATGCCAGGTGATATATAAAAAGAAAGGTATTTTTTACACTTATAAGTACACATTAGCATATGCCCCTTAAAACATCCAGCTAAATGCTTTGTATCTCAACCTATTATTTATTTATTTCAGGTACGTATATAGCGCCGTCAATTTACGCATATATATTGTACATTCACATCAGTCCCTAACCCTGAAGGGGTGTACAATCTAAGGTCCCTAACTCACATTCATACATACACATACTAGGGCCAATTTAGACAGGATCCAATTCACCTACCGGCATGTCTTTGGTGTGTGGGAGGAAACTGGAGTACCCAGAGAAAACCCACGCAGGCACAGGGAGAACATGCAAACTCCAGGCAGGTGGTGCCATGGTTGGGATTCAAACCAACGACCCTAGCACTGCCAGACGGAAGTGCTAACCACTAAGCCACTGTGCCATCAGATAGGTACATCAGATAGAGAAGCATAGAGATATTACTGCCACAGTCTGCATGCTGCCAGGTTGTTCGCTATGGCCACTTTTTAACCTGGTATGCACTATCAATGGGATTTAATGGACAGCCTCCTAAATGTTTCCCACAATGGCATGTTTTACACTATGGATGTAGTATTAGGTGTCCCGGTCACAATATATATTCTAAATGTATGGCTCTTCAACCAAACAACAATTTTAAAGTGAGATGAAGGGAACTTACTCCTCCTGCTCCATTTTAACCACTTTGTGCCAGCCGTACACATCTATGCAGCCTCTTAGTGGGTGGGTCTTAATGCTGAGCAGCCACATATATGCAGCCCTGTACAATTTACTGTGCTGAAAGTGAGCTCCCTGCACACTGCCCTCCCAGTAGCCAGTGGCGATCAGTAAGCTCCTGATGCATACTTGCCATTGGGAGCTTTCCGATCATGTAACTGCTCTGACAGCCATGCACAGTGGTCGCATGACCCAAATGCCCACCTCCTGGCATCTAGAAGCTCTTAAAGAGCCGGGAGGCATCGGCACGAGGGTTTAAATAATGCTAAATACAAGGTGATTGGAATGGCAACACTAGCTGCTAAATAAGGGGCAAAAATATAATTGCTCCCAAAGTCCACAGGGATATACATACATCAGTATACCATTCAACAATTTCACTTGCACTGGCCTTGTATAATCTTATATATTTTACAATAAAGAAACCATATTTTAGTAATAGTTCCTCTATCCCACTGGTCATATTACAAATAAAACTTTGAACAGGTTTAAGAAGTTTTATGTGTCGTACATGTTTGTGAATGTGATTAACAACGCCACAATTGACATATCTACATTTTCTATCTAATGTGGATTACTAATCACTTTGACAGCCCAAACATAGTGACACCAGCAGGGGCGGACTGACAACTCATGGGGCCCCCGGGCAATAGGGGATCATAGGGCCCCTGTGTCCTTTCCCAAACTCAAAAAAGCCTATGAAAAAGGTACCAGGGGCATCTCATGGGGCCCCCTATTGACCCTGGGCCCTCGGGCAGTGCCTGAATATCCAAATGGTCAGTCTGCCCCTGGGCACCAGTAGTTCCTCAGAAGCTTGTGTTTGCCAGGGCAATTGGATACCATTTATTGTATGTGGGCTACAACTCCCATTGTCTTGGAACAGATTCATTTATTGTGTTCACTAATATCAATGATTGGCAGCACTTTTTACTGATTTAATGAATGAGAGTTATTTAAAGTTGTCACGATACATACTTCCATAAATGAGAAAACTGCCAGCATGTCAAATGTGGTAAGTATGTAATTAGCGTTGATTGCCATACCTGAAAAAATCAAATATACAATAGACTCTGATTTTAATCCAAGGGATGGAACAAAGCAGCCAATAATCTATAGACTCTGCTGTGCAGTAAAACTTGAGGTGCATAAACTGTAATCAAATTATAAGCACATCAGCAGCTTGCATACCTTAGAAACAGAATATATAATTTTACAGAAGTGCAGATTTTTTTTGTAACTCTAACTCTTTAGTTATGAAAAGCTTTAGTAGTCGATAACGGCCTGAAAAAAAATGGCGCAAGCTGCCCAATACAACCATTCTTGTTCTTTGATCTTTGTGGTTCTTGAAATAAGGACTCTGTTTGGTTGCTAGGGAAATTGCAGACAGTTCTTTTAGACATGTTCAGTAATAACGGCCCACTGTTCTCTAGGGTTAGTTTTGGTTTGAAACCAAAGCTAGGCATCATATAATCATAGTGTGTTCTAGAAAGTGACTGCATAAATCCTTGACAATTGTTATAAGCCGCCCACGCTTGCTCAGCTCATGATAAATAACAAAGCACTTCTTGATCATTATTTTCTGCATTGTAGATACCATTTCCTTTAATATATCCAGAGTTTGGGAAATCTGCATTTGCTTTTTTTTTGTCCGGAGCTAATTTGTATAAAAATTTAAAAAAATTGGTTTGTTTTAAAATACAGTGTTGTAATTTTGTCAAATTGGCATCAAATGAAAATGCACAGTTATAGCCAACTGTTACTTCCCATGCAGTAATTTGTCATTAACCTGGGTATATACTAACTGAAGTGAGTGTGTAAAGGACCCATTGCATTGATTTGAAACCTAAGACCGTGATGTACATACTGTAGATCTCCAAGGACTAATCTTTATGATGATAACAGTTGGAAAAACGTGACAGGATTCCAAATGCTGAATGTGTTTTTGCTGTTTTCTGACCTTGTACTCACTAACTGTAATAGATGAGATTAAATCCCCTCAGAAGTGGATAGAATGGCTCCAATCTAACTGTAGGCTTCAGTTATGTCACCAAACCTACAATTGATCATTACAGTGAAGACAGCTGTTAACGTACATTGACAGTGCACTGCATGCACCATAGCCAAAGCTTACTTACAAAGAAATGTACTTCCAGAGGGGCGGTTCACACTAGGCACAACACAAACTTCCCTAGCACTCAACCATGTGTGTCAAATAAAAGGCTACAATTACAACCTATTTTTTTACAGTTTACTAAAAACAGTGGTATATATATATATATATATATATATATATATATATATATATATATATTCAAACACAGGTGGAAGCCATATACCCATACAAGTTACCTCTGAAAGAGTCATCCTCTTAATCTAATGAGCAATATATAAGTCTGAAGCATGTGTCCCTGTGCTTCAAGGAGGATATTGAAACCTCCAGAAAACCTTTAATAATATACAGGCCCCTGTGCTAGTGTCACGTAGATCAGTAGGCTGTCACTTTACTAAGCCCTCTCACAAAACAAATCAATTGTCAAATGTTGTATAATTTTGTACAGTGCAATCACATCTCTGTCAGCCTGATATATAGCCTGAAATTTTAGACTCTGCCAACCCTTTTCACCCAACAGAAGAGTAACTTTATTAAGAAAAACAAAAATAGCATAGATGAACTTAGGCAGCCCATACATAAGTTGTTTTATTTTCGTAAAATGGCACAATTTCCCCATTCCTACTTTCAATGTGGATCAGGGAATCCTCCCCATTGAGCTATTGTATTCTGACAGCAGGGAGACTTCCTGACATCAGAATACACTATTCATTCATAGCATTGTTGGCTATAGCCTATAGTACTGATCAAGAGGTAAAAATGTAGACAGTTTGTATAGAAGTCCATTGGTAGATCGACTTCTGTACAACCAGTCTACTCATACATGGATCAAAATTCAGCTGTTCCCTACTGAACTGGCCATATTTTGATCCATGCATGGCCAGCTTAAATAAGAACCCTAATCAAGTTACCAGCTTTTCCCCTCCCACAATATCACTTCAACTGATATCGAATAAGGATTGCAGTATATGCAGAGAAGCCTACAACACCAACTGCCTATAAGTTCAAAAGACTGTAGATAAATTTATTATCATTCTACAATAAAAATCCTAACATGAAATACAGATGTAGCCCATATCACATAAAAACATCCCATTATACACATACAAACATGAATTACCACATAAAAACATACACATAATAAATTAAACAAACACCCTTTCCTTGTGCATCCTCTGTTGTGCAGTGAAAGGCAGGTTGCACAGCTTCGACGAACTGTGCCATTTCCCTGGTTTATTGGAGAAGCATGAAGGTTGCAACTGGGCCCCCAGAACATCTATCTAACTCTAATGCAGGCCATACATGGGTCGAATTCCGAATTAGAAATTTCTTTAGAAAATCAGAAATTTAGTGCATTTTGTAATCCGATGGTGCCACCATTGATTTCGAAATTCAACCAAGCCTTCAATTTCACCTCGTGTTGCTACAGAAAATAATTTTTATGGTCAAGAATTTTCTTTTCTTTCCAGGTCACAGCTCATGCTCATTACTTTTGTGTTTATATTTCTCACACGATCCTTCCACCATTGATTCGAAATTCATTTGTTTTTCAAAGTATTTACAACATTCCTGATCACTCAAATTCGATGGTCACACGAATATCGGCTGTTTCTGTGAACTACTAATGCTGCAAAATTCTAACAAAAATTCTTAGAACAGATTTTCAAAAGAAAATTCTTTTGGATTTCGACCTGTGATTGGCCAGCTTATGTTCTTACCTACACAGCCTGGTGGATGTTACAGCTCTATGTAGACCTCACAAGCCAAGATGCCATGTGGTATGCATGCCATCTTTGCACTAAATACTTCTTACATTTCAAGTCAATTTTGTTTAAAAAAAAGTCATAATGACCCCCCTGAAAACAAAAAAACAAATCTGTTAAAATGGAATCCCAGCTTAGCTGCATTTTAAATTTGTAATTTTGCCCAGTACATTTTGTTAAACAAGCCTTGTTTGGAGGTCAGCCTAAATCGTGTTGTCAGTAGGCTGTAATTGACCTTCATACATCACTCTCATTTGAGATTTCTTTGGGCCTAGTAAAAAATGCAAGCCTGTGTTGATATTTGTTAATTCTATAGATTTTGGGTTGTTAAGTGTGAAGGTCTTTAGCACTCACTCTTAACAAAATGAAGGAAATAATGCAAATGAGGAAAGGAGAGAAAAACAATTAATTATGGACTTGCAATGCTTGTAATTAATTGGGACAGAAAATGCAGACTGTCAAAAGCTGTGCTGTGCTTCAGTATTAATTCTGTTCATTAGTCTTCCCTCTGATATCAGAACCCCACTCTGGACAGTTTATGAATCAAGCTGTTTATACATTTAGTGTGTAAAAGCTCTTGAAATTGGTTTGGAAATAAAAAATGACTGCCTTTCTAGTATTTAATGAACTGTCTTCCTGACAGTTTTAAAAGTGACAGCTGAATTTTGGGGTTAATTGCTAATTTTACATGCATTTAATTACTTTAAAGGTTTTGGATAATGATTTTAGTTCCTGACTATAACATTTTGTGGTTTCTCACTTAAACACATAACTGAATAAAACTGCAACCAATTAGGGCTCATTTTCTTTCCCAGGTTGATACGATTCTTTATAATGGTTTAATGTCTCACACCACATTATT
Source organism: Staurois parvus (assembly GCF_062004578.1). NCBI lineage: Eukaryota > Metazoa > Chordata > Amphibia > Anura > Ranidae > Staurois > Staurois parvus. The sequence continues at coordinate 986,427 of NW_028318421.1, forward strand.
GTTTGAAAAAGTTTTGTTACTAACCTTGGAATGTGTTCAGAGTACATACAATCTATAAATGCTACTCATAGCCGCATACAATTAGCTCAGCCTTAATTTTCAGATGCTTAGTGAATTATATTTCCTCCCTTTACTAGGATGATACTGTTCGATCACATTTTTATTTGAAAATGCATGTTCCAAAACTTTTTTGGAGTAGACACAGAGTACACATGGGTACTTGTAGGCACAAATAATTATTTCAACCTTACATTTCATTAAATGATTGGTGAACCACAGGAATCTTTTATTGCTCTGAATAAAAAAAATTGGTGGTAAAACGTTGGTGGAGTATAGGCACATAAATATATGGCATGTGTTGCAGGATAGCAGACATGTAACTGTATTCCCAGGCAAGAAACAAGAAACTGTATGCATTTCTTCATATGATGCCTAATTGTAGAAATATGTACATCATTCACAGCTCAACTGTAGCTTTTCTTCCAATGAAACTTTAGCCATCAAATTTTTGTTCACCCAGTTTTAAATCTGAATTCTAGGTAAGCGACCAAGTTGATTTTCAAATAAAGATTTTTTTAATTGTCCCCCCTGCCAAAAGAGTTAAAATCCTGCTCACCCAGACTGTGTTCCTGGCAACTTTCCTAGACAGCAGGGTCCTTAAAATAAAAGTGTGGGATTTAAAAAAAAATAAACATTCATACTCATCTAAGTGGATGCAGTATTGATCCTATGCTGCATCTGTGCCCTGAAGACTTTACATCGAGAACTAAGAGATCAAAGACCACTGATCGCTCAGTTCTTGTATCCACTCTGAGCAGAGAGCGGTGACTGTCAGTCACCGCTCTCTGCTCTTGCCCTCCAGTGCTCATTGGAGTGCTGGGCTGTTGGGGGGGGCTGGAGCAGCTGGCTCAGGCTCTCAGCAGTGCTAATCAGACATCTAGGTGGATCCTGACATTATTGTCCCTTGCAGAGCCTGGACTGGCTTTGTGATGTCAGCAGACAGTGAGCATTAGCCAGCTGTCAGCTGAATCTGAACTAAGTGCACTCCTCTGATCCACAGGAGAAGTATGACCATATAGCTTTGTCCATACTTCTCCTTTAATTGCCACTGCAGTTACAGTAAACATGATACAGGATAATACCTTAACTCGCTGGCTAAAAAGTGAAGGAGCTTTCTGAGCCCAGCCATGCAGGGGACACCAGGAATACTAATATAAAGGCTAATTCGGGTAATTGTACTGGCTACATTTAAAATGTTGTAAATTATCTTTTTTGGGCTTACATATTTCTACATATACCTGAAATACTAAGATAGTAGCCAATGTAATTTGTGTTAAAGGAAATAAAAGCTAATAAGCATCATTATATTATAATAAAATACCATTTTAAAAAGTTAACTGGATTTTAGGAAACCTTTATTTTTTCAGTAAAAACAAACCTTTTTAAAGCAGACCTCCAGGCAGAAATAACATACAAAAAGGAATGCAGCTCTGTGTGAATGCGGCCTTAAATGTGCTTCAGAATGCAGAGTAATATCGTGAATTGGGCTTGGTATTAGAATCATGTGGCGCTCAGACTGGGAACTTATTATTTATTTTGCAGTGCAAGGAGTTTTCTTAAATAAGGAGAGAGCAAATAAAGATGAGCTGCTTCTATTTTCACAGTACTGTAATACTGTAATAGTGTGAGGGTTGGGGAAGACCTGTAAGTGTTACTAAATTGCAGTACAGAAAAATCAGGTGTTCTTTCCCAGACAGATTGAACTGTGTGTTATAGTAGATCTGTATAAAGCTGGCAATAGATGGATCAAAATTCTGCCATTTCAGCAAAAAACGTCTGAATTTCGATCTATGGCCATTCCTGTTTGAAAGGAGTTGATTGGGACTGCTGTAAAATTTGTGTTTGATCAGCGCATGTAGCCAATCTGCTACAGCACTGATCAGTGTAGTCTGACAGTGGAAGAATCAGGATACAATAGCACAGCAAGAAGGATTCCTTTAACCAAAACATCTGTAGCCAGCTTAAATATGAGAACTGGATGGACAGAAATACAAATCGTTTAGCAGGTAAAAAAAGCTCCCCTTTCATCTTTATGCAAAAAGCCTAACAAACCAATGTAGATTCTAATATTGTTGACTTTCCATATGTAAATGTCTGTCTTCAAGAGAAAACTTGATGTGGGGACCATTAATGAAATCCTTGCCACAGATCCAGTAATAATGCTACCAGCTAGAATCAGTATTTAGTCATCAAACTGTGAAATCAGACTCATTTGTAGGACTATGATTTTGTTGTTGCATGTTGTGTTCTTGCAGACACCCTACCACAGTCTGATTCTCTGAATAATCAAATTCATGTCATGCCCTTATTGCTTAATTCAATTATTTAGAAATACACTTTCTACTCTTTGTAATCAGTGTAGACCATTTACATTATAGACTATAGTGGAATTTCCAGCCTTCCATTAAATGAAACAATGTAAAACATATTGTGAAGCGTTAAATGTTCCAATTCATTTGTGCCAATAATAAAAGCAGTGACAGTTTTAATATGGTGCATCTTGTAATGATTTCTATTATTTGTGGTCCTATGAAGGCTTGTGAAGAATATCCCGGCAGGCTCATTTTTGTACAAAGCAGAATCTGGTGTACTGGAAACTGTGTATGATTCTTTGTATTTTGCACAAATCTCAAATGTTTCTACTAAGTATGAATGTTAACAATGTTTATGGAAAATACCAGCTCCATCTGGTTATTGGTGAATAATGAGAGTGTGTTTTGTTCTTCAAATAAACAAAGTATTACAATGTTTTTACTTGAAGTATTATCTTGATTTACTGCACTCACTTGGGGTAGACGTCAAATGGTGTTGAGTAATTCAGGTGAGTACAAGGACATTACAACAGATTTGTATATGGTTTGATGTTGATGAACTGTGATGCCACACAAATGGCAAATGCTTTTGATTAATGGTATAAGCTTATCTACTGTATGATGTAGTCTTAATATCTTTCTGTAGTAGTCTTCATTTTCATATATATATATATATATATATATATATATATACTTTAGCTCAATGAAAGTGGAGTTGGCAAGCTGATTTAACATGGCACAGAGTAGTGGGAAAAGTTCAGTATCACATAAGATGCATTTATTTATCTACATGACTGTTCTAGATTAATGAAAGGTGAAGCTGTTTTGTTTCCACAAGTAATTGCACATTGCACATCATACCTGCTCCATCATGTCCTTTGCAAGAAGACTGATGTAGCAAGATTTACTTTGAGTGTCAATACTTTTAGCTATGGCATGTAACATATACTTATAAATGGTCTGACTATGGGCTGATAGGGACATCTGGTTTATACACTGGTCACACAATGCATATATTCCCTTAGAGTGGAGCCATACTCACCTGTTCTCCAGTGCTGTTATCCCCTGACGCTCTCTGCTAGCTACTGACGCCTTCTGGCCCGACAGCTACAGGGTATCGATCCCCAGCTGTTTCCATTGTCCAGGCCAAGATGACATTCTCGTGCATTTGCTGGAGTTCAGTCTCTTGGCATTGCCGAAATTCTTACACTGAGCTGGGCATTTGCAGCTCAGTTTACAGTGTGGGCAGGAAGGTAAATAAATTTAAATCAGAAGGTACATAGCATGTCCCATCTACAGTAAAAATCCTGCCTGTTTGCACTTTATTTTCTACTTTAAACTTACTGGATGTTTAAATAACACTAGTTCTCTGGTCCATTACTCTTAAAAGGATCATTTTGTTTATTTCCTTATTACAGGTACTTATATAGCGCCGTCAATTTATGCAGTGCTTTACATATATAGTATCTCGCAGAAGTGAGTACACCCCTCACATTTTTGTAAATATTTTGTTATATCTTTTCATGTGACAACACTGAAGAAATGATACTTTGCTACAATGTAAAGTAGTGAGTGTATAGCTTGTATAACAGTGTAAATTTGCTGCCCCCTCAAAATAACTCAACACATAGCGATTATTGTCTAAACCGCTGCCAACAAAAGTGAGTACACCCCTAAGTGAAAATGTCCAAATTGTTCCCAAAGTGTCAATATTTTGTGTGGCCCACCATTACTTTCCAGCACTGCCTTAACATTCTTGGGCATGGCGTTCACCAGAGCTTCACAGGTTGCCACAGGAGTCCTCTTCCACTCCTCCATGATGACATCACAGAGCTGGTGGATGTTAGAGACCTTGCACTGCTCCACCTTCCATTTGAGGATGCCCCACAGATGCTCAATAGGGTTTAGGTCTGGAGACATGCTTGGCCAGTCCATCACCTTTATCCTCAGCTTCTTTAGCAAGGCAGTGGTCATCTTGGAGGTGTTTTTGGGGTCATTATCATGTTGAAATACTGCCCTGTGGCCCAGTCTCCGAAGGGAGGGGATCATGCTCTGTTTCAGTATGTCTCAGTACATGTTGGCATTCATGGTTCCCTTGATGAACTGTTGCTCCCTAGTGCCGGCAGCACTCATGCAGCCCCACCAATGACACTCCCACCACCATGCTTGACTTGTTTTTGTACTCCTCACCTGGTTGCCGTCACACACACTTGACACCATCTGAACCAAATCAGTTTATCTTGGTCTCATCAGACCACAGGACATGGTTCCAGTAATCCATGTCCTTAGTCTGCTTGTCTAAAGCAAACTGTTTGCGGGCTTTCTTGTGCATCATCTTTAGAAGAGGCTTCCTTCTGGGACGACAGCCATGCAGACCAATTTGATGCAGTGTGCGGCATATGGTCTGAGCACTGACAGGTGGACCCCCCAGCCCTTCAACCTCTGCAGCAATGCTGGCAGCATTCATAGGTCTAATTCCAAAAGACAACCTCTGGATATGACGCTGAGCACGTGCACTTAGTCGACCATGGCGAGGCCTGTTCTGAATGGAACCTGTCCTGTTAAACCACTGTATGGTCTTGGCCACCATGTTGCAGCACAGTTTCATGGTCTTGGCAAACTTCTTATAGCCTAGGCCATCTTTATGTAGAGCAACAATTCTTTTTTTCAGATTCTCAGAGAGTTCTTTCCATGAGGTGCCATGTTGAACTTCCAGTGACCAATATGAGATAGTGAGAGCGATAACACCAAATTTAACACACCTGCTCCCCATTCACACCTGAGACCTTGTAACACTAATGAGTCACATGACACCAGGGAGAGAAAATGGCTAATTGGGTCCAATGTGGTCATTTTCACTTAGGGGTGTACTCACTTTTGTTGCCAGCAGTTTAGACATTAATGGCTGTGTGTTGAGTTATTTTGAGAGGACAGCAAATTTACACTGTTATACACGCTGTACACTCACTACTTTACATTGTAGCATAGTATCATTTCTTCAGTGTTGTCACATGAAAAGATATAATAAAATATTTCCAAAAATGTGAGGGGTGTGCACACTTCTATGAGATACTGTATATTGTACATTTACATCAGTCTCAAGGATCTTACAATCTAAAGTCCCTAACTCAAATTTATACATGCACGCACTAGGGCCAATTTAGACAGGAGCCAACTGATTTAGAGAGCCTCATACGAAGATGGATAAGTAAATCTAGATGCCAGGGTGATCCTGGGAGCTAGCAGACTATGGAGTATTATGCTTTTTAATGGATTTGGAAACAAGGAAACAGTGAAACACCATCCTGCCAAGCATAGACTGCAGTGCTTTGGAATACATGATGTTGTGCTCAGAGACCTATATTTGAGTAAATGTTTTTCATGGGTGGGGAAGCAGGTGTCATTTAGAGCTTTCTTTGTTGAAAGTGTACTTCCCCCATGATTTTCATGTTTTAGTTTTCAGTAACAGGGAGCATAATTTAAGCTTTAACTTTTTTTATGATATAATAAATTGATAGCAGCTGTCTGCTTTTTTGGTGCTCTTTGTAGAGAACCCAGTAGTAGAAAAATGGTGTGAATGGGTTACAAAGCACATATAGCCATACACATGTATACACAAGCAATCAACCCTTAATTATTTATTTATCATAGTTTAAGCATATAACACTAATATACACAATTCAATTATACTTGGCTTTAAATTAGGGACTTCAGGCAGCTCTGATGGTTGATGCATGTGTAGTGCCCTTCTAGCTCCCTGAAGGCAAGATAACACCTCCAGAGGAAGGGAGTGAGCTAGCATTTATCTCAGGCCTGGGTCCTTGGCTATTGTGGTGAATCTTAAACAGAAAATTGGGCGCCAATCACTTTTTGTCTTTTCAAAGTTTTAATGTTGAATTTGGAAAGGAAATGAAGGTTAAGGATTCCAGATACCACAGCAGACTACGTACAGACTCTACAGACCCAGAACAAAGTTCAGCTTCACAGTGTCAGAACCTTTAAGCCAACCTATCAATACTTCAAACATGTTTTCAAATTCTAGTGTGTCTTCCAAGCAATTCACCAGGCCCTTCTGAAAGACCAGCCTTCTCCCTGGCTCTCTCTAGCAAGGGGTCTGCCCTGGATCGTCTTACCTTGGCTTGGCTTCCTCCACACTAAGCAAGACAGCCTCAGGACCACCACAGCATACGTAGTCCCCAAATGGGCTTCTGGGTCTAATTACAATGCTCTGTTTAGCAGCACCTCCTCAGGCCGCAGCCTGAGACAAAAGATCTAGCACATTGCCCTCCCCAAGTATTTATATCCTCCCCCCAGCATGCACCTTTGGCAATGAGCCTCCTACTGGGCTATCTGGAAAATATCTAAATATTCATAACTCTATTTGTGAGGTCTCATACTATTTTATCTGTTGTATCAGTGACACCTACTGGTGACAGTGAGAAATGCACAACCCAACTGAGCTTAGGGAAAGGCCAGTTATAAACTGTACAATCAGTCCGAGCTGCCTACAGCCCAGCATAAAACTAAATTTACACAGTAGCCCCAATTTAGGAATGAGGGGTTACAAATGCTTCTGGAAAAGATGAAGTTCTTTCTTGATTAGGGCACATACAACATGGATGCCCCCTCTACTTTTTAACTGCAGCTCTGGGTCTTTGTCCCACATCCCAAACACATGGCTATTGGGTTACACCTTCTCACCTCCCCCACTTCCTACCAACATCACTTCCTGTTCAACCAGTCTTCTGGATTATTGGGGAGTTCATAAACATTTAAATAGAGATAGCTCAATTACTTAATTACAGTAAACTCAGTGAAACTCTTTATTTAAGCCCTTAAACTTCCAAATGGTTGCTAAAAAGTTTTGTCCATATTTCTAAAAAAAACAAATTTCAACTTTAATTTTTTTGCAGCATAACATAGGAAAAAACAGCAACAAGAAACCAGATACTTATCTATGTCATGCCTCCCTAACAAGTATTTATCAGCAGCTTTGAGAGCCTTTGTTCAGAAAAGGACAAAATAACCCCCCATATTGTACAATGGAGACAAAGATTGCCTTTTAACCTTGGTTTGTTCTGGGAGATCAGACATTGTTCCTGAGTAAGCTTCAATGTTCTGTTAAACAAGTTAAGCAATGTGTCCTTGCCAGGCTGTTTAAAACAGATGGAAGAAAATTTAATATGAACAACTATTGTCCTTCAAGCCATAAGAATACAATTCTACTCTAATTCAGCTATCATCAAGAACTCATCTGTGTCTTCCTTGTGTTCTTGGCTTCTGGTATGTCTCCTATTGTTTATAAAGTGAAAAGTGTAAAAACAAAGCAGATTTTATGTTCCTTCCAACTAGGCCAATACACAGCTCACTGCCCATGTCTGACTGCAAAATCACTGCAGGATGTCCACTGTTGCTGGGTAGTATTTTCATGGAAAGACATAGACATATAGCAGAAATAATTTGTCCATACCATCCTGGAAACATTGACCTGCTGCTGGTCAATCTTCACGGAATTGCACTCTTCAGTTATGTACTCCAGTCTCCAACTATTAGGTAAAGCTGGCAATAGGATCCCATCTATTTTCTCAATAGGACCCCCCACCTTAGGTAAGCCAATCCACATTTGGCTCTTGGAAATCATAGGCCTTGCCTTTCTATTGTCTGATACAGCTTGTCCATCATTATGTGAGCTGATCAGATTCACAGCTGTCCACTTATGAGAAGTAACAGTAGTATTTGTTCTACCTCTACTCACAGATGTTCAGCTTTCATTCTTTGTTCCTAATGTCCTACATTCTAAATCTATAGCCTTGCTAGTGGTATCCTTCAATACATTTGGAAGCCGCCATTATAACTCCTTTTCCAACTCTTGCGCTTTTCACATCATTTTGGATTCTGTCAAAACATGAAAAAAGGGGGAGGGGTGCACGGGGGGGAGTCTTCCCTGTCGGGAGAACACAGTGATTGTTGCTAGCAGCTATAGCTGCTGGGAATTATCGTGCAATAATCACATGACAAATCAGACAGGCTGTTAGTACAAGGTTGTACAACAATCCAACTGGGTACCATCAGCCTGCCCATAGACGGTTTAAATCTTGGCAGGTCCCTGCTGAATCTGCTGAGATTCGAACCATCTATGGCTGGCTTAAAAGTGGAGTGTTAACAGTGGTTTTAAAAAATTTAGATATCATATTTTCACTACTGGAAGGTATTCTTCTTTGGTATAGCTATAGCTGGAGACAGCTGCTTAAACAGAGGCAGAAAAATTATTTACCCATACATTCAGTTTCTTTATACAATAAGCTGTTCAACTTCGCTGTAAGTAGCAGCTGAGGTTGGCTGCTTTTACTTTCTTCATTTTTCAGCTTTGTGCCAGCAGTGGTGTGCTGTGAAACAAGTTTTCTATTGCAAGGATATTCTTTAAGCCTGTCTCTATATTGTTTGCTTCACAGACAACGTGCATATTTATGGGATGAAATTGCTTAATGTTCCTCTAAATGTGCTCAGTCTCAGCAGGAGGGGGGTCAGCATTAATGCTTCAAATAAATCGTACCCAGGACATAAAGTCTTTCAGCCAGAAAATGTTCTCTCTCTCTCTCTGCTTCCTGCAGAGCACTTTCCTCAACACATTTTGTCAGTTTTTTTTTTTTCTCTGACTATTTTAAGCTATTTAAAAAAAAATGTATTAATTATCACATCAAAGAGATGCACAAACTTATTAAGAAGAAATAATTAAATGTCCAGGATAGTACATAAACATGTTAATAGATAGAACTGAGAGCCACAAGAGTTGTAGAATGAGCTGAACCACTGAAACTGGTTACCATTCAACAGATAGACTGTAGATGGAAATACACTGGTAACTGAAGAACATCTCAGACACTAACATTGCACTATCTGTTAAAAAAAAAAAAGCCAAACATTATTTGATTTAATTTTGGATAGTGGGATGATTTGATCACTTAAAGTGGAGTTCCACCCAAAAGTGGAAGCTCCGCTTTTCTGCCTGCTCCCCCCCCCCCCCCCCCTCTGCTGCCACATTTGCAAACTTTTGGGAGCGGAGTGGGTACCTGTTTTTGAACTGACAAAACTGAGGCAGAAGTTCTTCCCTCCTCCCCCGCAGCCCTCTGGGACACTTTCAAAGTTCCAGAGTACCGCGGCCCATTAACAAAGCACAGCAAGCTTCACGCATGTGCAGTAATAAACCGACGGTGAAGCCACAAGACGTCACTGCCGGTGTCCCTTAGTCAACATGGCTGGGCTCCAGCACCCAACAGCCAATTGAAGAATTTGTTCGGGGTGTTAATTTTTTGGGGGGGAGGTGGCGAGGGCCGGTACACCTATTTAAATTTAGACCAGAATATTTTATAACGTTTAGTGGGTCAAGGTAAGCAGTTGAAGGCTGACTTCATATACAGGCATTGGCTGCCATTGTACTACCACAAATATTCTTTGGGATATGTATTGTCCCTAGGACTGCTAATGTGCCATAGACAGTTTTTAAGTGATTAGGTATAAAACAACTCAATCTAAACTATGGGCATTCAATGTGAAAAGTATTTCTCCTCTTCTAGTGCTCGTTTTATCTAGGTGATAATATATGTATATATATATATACACACATTATACAGTGGGGCAAAAGAGTATTTAGTCAGCCACCAATTGTGCAAGTTCTCCCACCTAAAAAGATGAGAGAGGCCTGTAATTGGCATCATAGGTAGACCTCAACTATGAGAGCAAAATGAGAAAAATAATCCAGACAATCACATTGGCTGATTTGGAAAGAATTTATTTGCAAATTATGGTGGAAAATAAGTATTTGGTCAATATCAAAAGTTCATCTCAATACTTTGTTATATATCCTTTGTTGGCAATGACAGAGGTCAAACGTTTCCTGTAAGTCTTCACAAGGTTGGCACACACTGTTGCTGGTATGTTGGCCCATTCCTCCATGCAGATCTCCTCTAGAGCAGTGATGTTTTGGGGCTGTCGCTGGGCAACACGAACTTTCAAATCCCTCCAAAGGTTTTCTATGGGGTTGAGATCTGGAGAATGGCTAGGCCACTCCAGCACTGATGTCAGATGAGAAGGCCTGACTTGGAGTCCCCGCTCTAATTCATCCCAAAAGTGTTCTAGGAGTCAAGACTCTGTGCAGGCCAGTCAAGTTCCTCCACCCCAAACTCACTCATCTGTGTCTTTATGGACCTTGCTTTGTGCGCTGGTGCTCGGTCATGTTGAAACAGGAAGGGGCCATCCCCAAACTGTTCCCACAAAGGTGGGAGCATGAAGTTGTCCAAAATGTTTTTGTATGCTGACTGCTTAAGAGTTCCCTTCAATGGAAGTAAGGTGGTAAGCCCAAAAAACAACCTCACAACATAGTCCCTCCTCCACCAAACTTTACACTTGGCACAACGCAATCATGAAAGTACAGTTCACCTAGCAACCGCTAAACCCAGACACGTCCATTGGATTGCCAGACAGAGAAGCGTGATTCGTCACTCCAGAGAACATGTCTCCATTGCTCTAGAGTCCAGTGGCGGCATGCATTCGACACCACGACACCGTGCATTCGACACTTTGCATTGCACTTGATGATGTAAGGCTTGGATGCAGCTGCTCGGGCATGGAAACCCTTTCTATCTCTCTACACACTGTTGTGCTAATCTGAAGGCCACATGAAGTTTCAAGGTCTTTAGCCATTTACTCTGCAGACAGTTGGCCACCTCTGCATACTGTGCGATTCAGCATGCACTGACTCCACTACCACTTTGTGGCTGAGTTGCTGTTGTTCCCAGTTGCTTCCACTTTGTTATACCACTAACAGCTGACTGTGGAATATTTAGTAGCAAGGAAATTTCACGGATGGACTTATTGCACATGTGGCAACCTATCATGGTATCAAGCTTGACTTCACTGAGCTCCTGAGAGTGACCCATTATTTCACAAATGTTTGTAGAAGCAGTCTGCATTCCTAGCTGCTTGATTTTATACACCTGTAGACATGGAGGTGATTGGAACACCTGAATCCAATGACTTGGAGGGGTGTCCCAATACGTTTGGCAATATAGTGTATATAGATAGATAGATAGATAGATAGATAGATAGTATTTTTTAGTAAAGCAAATAGTCTGTTTGGGTCAGCTTGGCAAACCCTTGAGTTAGGCTTCAACCCTAGGCTCACTTTGCACATCTCTGGAGATTATGTATTTCTTAGAAATTCATTGGAGTTTTTAAAATATACCTGTTTTACAAAAACAAAATGTAGTAGCAAATGTTCAGTCAAATATTCAGTCTCATTAGATCCTGCTCACACTTGAGTGATGCTGGCCTACTGCGTTTTTTGCCTTTTGTTGTGCATTTTTATAGCACATATTTGAAGTGGCACATTCCTTTGAATGGGCCTCCCTCCACTCCAAAAGCGTGCTAAATAAGGTCATGTACCAAATTTTTAACATGAGAAATTCTGAGAACCCTCTGCACACTGGTATATACCCTTTCAAGCAGACTATGCAATAAATAGGGATATTTTGTTCACACATATTGCAATACATGCTTAAGCTGGCCAACTGCGTCAAAGTAATCCCTCTATGGCCAGTCCTACTCTGCTCTGCCTACGCAAATGCTACTGTGGACACAATGCTAGCATAGGGGAAAATACACTCAAAATTTCTAGTGTTAATATGTGGTTACAATCCTTTAGCACCTGATGGATAAATGCATGCACTAGCTGTTGGGATTTGAGCACAGGGGTCTCTTGTTTGTTGTATTGTTGGGTCAGTAGCCAGACCTGAACCTTGTAGCTTTCCCCATTGTGTCTTTTCCCCTATGCTAGCATTGTGTCCACAGTAGCATTTGCGTAGGCAGGGCAGAGTAGGACTGGCCATAGAGGGATTACTTTGATACAGTTGGCCAGCTTAAGCATGTATTGCAATATGTGTGAACAAAATATCCCTATTTATTGCATAGTCTGCTTGAAAGGGTATATACCAGTGTGCAGAGGGTCCTCAGAATTTCTAGTGTTAATATGTGGTTACACCCCTTTAGCACCTGATGGATAAATGCATGCACTAGCTGTTGGGATTTGAGCACAGGGATCTCTTGTTTGTTGAAATTTTGAACATGAGCCAATCATGATTTTATTTGTGTATTTTTTGTCACGTGGAAAACAAGCTAACACATGCAAACTAAAATGTGCAACTGCTACCTGCATTTGGGGTGTCATTAAGAAATAATGGCACCGCAAACATGTTGCTGGTTTTAGCTCGGAAGCACTTGTTTCTGCTATGCCCAGATGTGAACAGGGCCTTAGGTGAAAATGTAAGAAGTTTGAAAACCTATGCATTCCTGTGGAGAACATAAAAACATCACACAAATTACATTGATAGCAGTAGATTCAGCTCGGCAATGTTTCAGTAAAATTACAAATTAAATAAGGCTCATGCTGAATAAATTTTTTTATATAGTATTTGATCATTGGTTCCATTTACCCCCAGATGGTTTTAATTCTTTATTGCCCAAGATAGTAAATACTGCAACAGTACACATAACTGAAATAAGAGCTCATACCATTAAAATTCTGTCTCATTTTTCTGTTATATGTCATGTGCAATAGGCAAAGTTTGTGATTTTTGCCTTTTCAAACATTCAGGAGCAACATTAAAAAAAAAGGCAAAAGCAAAAAGCCTGCAATATACTGTACATAATTCCAGTTGAGAGAATAGAGCAGTCATACCTTTGTTCAGAAGCAAACTGAATCAGTAACCAGAAGGACATATGGGTCAAGCAAAAGTCAATGGCATCAGCCAATTCAGCTCGAATGGTTATGCAGGAAAACCTGTCCACTTAATATGTCTGATGCTGTTGACCTTTGCAAATGGTTTATATTACAAGCTATGTACATTAGGGATTTATATTATTCCCATGAACATTTTGATGTTGACTCTGATTAGAATGATTTCTATCTATGCTTGCTTAGTAGCAGAGGTCAGTTTAAAAATTAAGGTTCTGGGTGTTATTGCTTTTCTTCCTTTGTTTCACTTTTTTGGTTCTCAGCATGGACTAGTCCTCTAAAATCACATTTACATGGGAATATACAGTATGTGTAACTGAATAGATTAATTACATTCAGAATCATTATACAGAAGGATAATGGACCTGAAAAATGCTAGCCATAGAGAATGCATGCCAGTCAATAAATATGCACACCTAAAGTGGTATTTGACCGAAAAGCAAACATTTATTATATTGCAGCTTACCAATTCTTGAATGCGATGGCTGCATTAGCTTTCTTTTTTAGGCTTAGTTTCCTTTATTTTTACCTGGTGATCTGTCGAGTAAGTCTGATGTTTTTCAACAGAACTGTCCTGTAGATTTAGCATTTAGAGGGTTGAAACAATTTACCACTGACAAGAGTGCTTACAATGGCCAGCTTTTATTTATGTAAAATCTTTATCCCGAAAAGGAGCAAAACTGTCACTGTAACTACCTATAGAGTATGAGCTGGAGTTTGTCTTCAATGTGTTTAATGTCTAAATCTGCTAGTGCATCTAACACTACCTCCCCCCTAGACTGACAATGCTACTGTCCAAAGTATCTCTGTCCATCCAGAGTGTGGTGGCCAGATCACCAGGTGAAAAAGCCTAAAGGAACCATAAAAATACTATGGGACTTTACTGGTATAGTATAGGACAAACTCATATTCATAAAAGTACAAATTGTATTAAGTAAGCCATAAAAATATGTTTTTAAAAATAAAACATGGCTAAACAGCCCTAATATAGCAACAATGTTCTCTATAGTCCTGAAGAAGTGTTTCCAGCTTCTTCAGGACTATAGAATTCGGAGACAATCGTCCTAACTAGAAAAATATATACATCAATATTATGAACATTATATTACATAAGCTTTAATGTCATCCCAGTCTTAGTCTGTAGGGTTCAATATTGAGTTGGCCCACCCTTTGCAGCTATAACAGCTTCACCTCTTCTGGGAAGGTTCTCCACAAGGTTTAGGAGTGTGCCTATGGGAATGTCTGGCCATTCTTCCAGACCATTTGTGAGGTGAGGCACAGATGTCGGACGAGAAGGCCTGGCTCGCAGTCTCCGCTCTAATTCATCCCATTCCAGAGCACTGCTTGATTTCACAGACATCACTTATTTGACATCTGAGTGGCTCAGCGTGCTCAGTGCCTGATCTTGCTGACAGCTCTGGCAACCTATCAGCCCAGCCTTCTCACTCTGACTATGAATGCTGCCTGGTGCACATTGAAGCATTTTATGATGAAAGTGAGCATTGCTTTTTATCTTAGCAAATGTTCTGATCTTAACTATTCTGTGCCCTTTTGTCTTTTGTTACTTTATGTGTTATTAAACCCATGACCCTGCATTCACTATATCTGGTCTCCCACAGTACACACAACAAGGAAATGCAATTATTTTTGTGAATATAAACTGCTAAATACCTTTTCTCATCAGCAGTATATAACAGTGTTGTGACTATCAATGCCCAGCTGAGCACTGGCAAAGCTTGTAGGAGGAGTTTTCATTCTACTCTGACTGTCCTATGAGATTGCATAAACCCCTGACCCTCTGTCTGGACAGTGCTAATTGGCCCTGTGCTGATCACATGCACCCTCCCAAAAACATCTATAGCCATACACACTAAACTGAGCATGTGCAGAGTGACTCCTAGAGCTCTGTGCTATCAACAAATGGATTGGGGACTGTACAAGAAAGGGAGGATCAGAGAAGTCAGGATCAAACAGCCTTTTTACACAATGTGAAGGATTAACCCCTTAGGTTCCACAGTGAGTACAACAAACTTGGTTTACTGCATATACAGACCGGTTTTACTGTTGTAGGTTTTAGTAACACTAAGCATTCACTGATATTAAACCTATAATGAGTGTTACTACCAAATGTCAGTGAATGATCATGTAATCCTGTTCAGTACTACAGCAATTATGTAAATAAACCCTGTAAAGCCATGAAACATGATAATATTCATAGAAGCTTCCATCAGGCTGTGTATTTGTAGCATTCAATAGATGATATCAACTATAATTGTTTCTGAAGTTAGCGAATTACTGAATATCAGAAACAGTTGTCTCCCTGTGTGAGAATTTGGTGGTTAAAAAATGCATAGGTTCTTATGTGCATGCTTGATGATCATTTGAACAACAGCAAATATGATATCTTTTGTTGTATTAGATGCTTATGTCTGCTTAGCTTTAGAACAGGCAAGTTGTAGCAGCTGTGGGTAGGTGCTGCAGCTGCAAGCATATTATCATTGTGTCTATGGTATGGCATTTTGATGTAGGAAGTTGTTGCCAAGACTAGAGGGAGAGGGTTTGTTGGAGCTTGTTGGAATCTAGTACAAAGTAATCTTTTACGACTTCTCTTTCATCAGTGCATCCAGGATGCTCTCGCTTGCACAGACTATAGGATGACTGGAATAACTTGAGGCTCACACACTGAAATTGTTGCAAGACAAACTTTACTCATCTTTCTCATCAACAGGGAACCAGAACATTATCCCTAGACAGTGTTGGAGTATCTTTCATTTCTTTTCCAACAATTCAACAGCTTCAGGTTCTCTCAAAGGCTACATGAAGCATTGTACACTCTTAAAGAAGAAATCCGGGCAAAATTATTATTTTTCCATGTAGTTGAGCTGTGCCCGCACTGCATGGGTTAAATGCTTGTTTTTGTCTAGGGGCTCAGAAAGCAAAGATATACTTACCTAATCTGCCGATACTCCATAAGCAAGACCGGTCCCCTGCTGCTCCTGACCCCCCCCCCCCTCACGCTAGTGGTCTTGTGAATGGGTTGTGAGAAGGAGAAGAAGCGCCTCTAGGTGCAGAATATCACTTTATTCAGGTTTAAAGGTAGGAACACTCACATAGTTGAGGTAAATAATAGCATAAAAACCGTGGTATGGTGTAAACATTGGTGGGTGGGTATCCAGGGTGAAGAGCTGTCATCGGTGTGGAGTATGTAGTAGTCAGCGTGGTGAACTGCTCACTCTTCAGCCCACCTAGCCATCTGACACCTGTGAGCAATTCTTTTTTTTCAACTGTTTTACACATGCAAACTCCTGATTGGCCAGGAGATGTTTGTTGCATGCAGAAATCACCTCCCTGAAAAATACAGCTATCAGGAGCAGGTCAGTATAATTTTCCCAAACTTCTAAAAATGTTCTGTCTTTGCAAGTCCTCCAAACAACACCTGAAAATATTTTTAAGCAACATCATTTCAAATTAAATAATTTCACATGAAGCACAGTGGCTAGCACTTCCACCTAGCAGCACTAGGGTCACCAGTTTGAATTCCAACCACAACATTACTTGCATGGAGTTTGCATGTTCTCCCTGTGCCTGCTTGGGTTTGCTCCGGGTACTCCAGTTTCCTCCCATACTCCAAAGACATGTTGGTAGGATAACTGGCTCCTGTCTAAATTGGCCTTAGTATGTGTATGTATGAATGTGAATTAGGGACCTTAGATTGTACACCCCTTGAGGGCCGGGACTGATGTGAATATACAATATATATGTAAAAGCACTGCGTAAATCACAATAAGGGCTCGATCACACTTGGCTTATTTCTAACTCTTGCCAAATGCCCCTATAGCATTTGACAGGCGTTAGACAGGCATTTGGGAAGCATTTTTAACGCTCCTCAAACGCTCCCCAAATGCCCTATGCACATTTTTGAGGCGTTTGATAGGCATTTGCCAAGCGTTAATACCACACCACAAACACCTATAATGAAGTTAAATGGTATAAACGCACCACAAATGCCTGCCAGGTGTTTGAGGAGTGGCACCATAGACTTGAAAGGGAGTCTTCAAATCCTCCTGACTCAACATGAGGCGTCAATTTTGCCGCAATGCAACGTGACGCTAACGCTTCAGTGTGAACAGCACTGTGTGCTGCCATGTGCAGAAATTACATAGACATTTGAGAAGTGTTAAAAACGCTTCCCAAACGCCTGTCTGACACCTGCTGACAAAGCTAGTGTGAACGTAGCCTAAAAGTACCGTAATAAATAAATAAATAAAGTGAAGCAATCCAACAATGTAATGACCAAAAAATTCCCATCAACCAATATTATTCATCCAAATGTAGAAAAAGCTTTGATTCGAGGTGACCACCACCATGAATACAGAAAAACACACTTACCGGAAGTGTGTGCCTATCTCACTACAAGATTAAGCAAACACAGCTTGTATTAATTCCAAAGATCTTCCAAAGGCTTCACCTCCACTGCTCTCCTCTCCTTTTTCAGTGGTTAGATTTCATAGCCATTATACTGTTGGATTGCTTCATTTGAACTTCTTTCGTTTTAAATTAATTTTGGTTAAAAATATTTTAATATAATATGTCTTGAGGACTTTATTTGATCACAATATTTATTGAATCGTTTATTGTGCATGAATTTTACACTGATGAATATTTTTATTATTGAATCAGTGCTGTAATTATTATTTTGTTATATCAGCTTTATTGATTACTCAAATAAAATATCCATGATCAGATAGAACCAATTATGAAAAAAGAGACAGTAATTCATGCAGTTCCCACACCAAACCTACACAGCCAATAAAAACATATATTAAAATGTGTCTCCGCTACCTCTCTCTCAGGAACAGAATGCAGCTCTGCCGTGTACCTAGCGCTGACTCTATATGAGCACTCAACCAACTTTTCCTCTTCCGTATCTAGTTCCCAGGCTGGAAAGCACTGAGCGCTGATCTGCTCCCATTGCTATGAGAGACAGACCGCCAGGGGAAATAATGCCAACAACCACTCCCTCGCTATAAGAGGTTCCACCTATCACAGGTAAATTCTTCGTGATAGGCTGCTTGTTAGACCTCTATTACCAGTGGTAACCACTTGCTGTTTTCATACCAGAATGTGCTACTGACCCAAGCTGTACACCATGCATATGCTGGTTACTTGCATTACATTATTTAGAATAACTTCAGACGAGACAAAGTTTCAAAGCTTTACTCAAAATTCTTGGCATAACAGTTTCAAACAGAGTGTAGTCTTTCCTATCTACCCTAGTCCCTAACTCATGCTTGTGGCTGCCCCAGCGTTCCTGCACAGGCAAAAGTCAATTTTTGGCACAGTCTAATTAAGTAGTTCCCCAGGGGCAGGTGTCTTCAGGACATACTACAGGTCTCAGCAGTCCCCCTAGATTATGGGCAGCTTCAGGATTTGGTGATCAACTGGACACAGTCATAGGACCATCTCTCTTCTGCCCTGCTCTCCGTGCACTGGACACCCTTATATAGCCACACAGGATCAGTTGGTCAGGCCCAGAAAACTAGCACCGGGAAGTAACAACACAAAATTCAACCCATCCCTCCCAGCTGGGGCAGCCCCTAGCTCATTAGTGGTAGACAACCTGCCTGCATGCAGCCAAACAATTGTATTATGCATTTTAGCTGGCTAATTCATCAAAAAGCAATGACGGTAAATAAATGTATCACAGGTCACAGTTGTATTTATAGAAGTCACCTGCATATTGTTGTAATGTACTTATCTATCCATTGATTAGAGGTTGAATTAATAGCCATATACTGAAGGGAATGGTGCTATGGGAGAAAATCAGCATAGCTACAGTGGAGGCTGTGGGCCAAAAAAAAGTGCATCAGGGCCTGCATTTCCCATTTGCAGGTGGAGAATGAAAGCAAGACCTGGGTGGAAGCTTCTCCCCATGAATTTCTTGTCATGTGCCCTGGCCTGCTTCCTCCCCCCTGGTGGCTGGAATGCAGGATCAGAACCTAGGTCAGGCCACAAATATATGCAAAATAAAAAAAGCGCATTGGTATTGTGTGATTAGAACTTCAAAAATGAAAATCTGATTCTCAGTAAAGTTTCAGGAAGGAGCCAGAATAAGCCAGAAGCCTACAAATGTCACCAGATGTCATCCACTGTATTCACGGCTTCATACAACTCTCTATCACTAATCCTCTAATGGCACAGACCCTACAATGAAGAGAATACGGACTGTGCACATAATTAAGAGCTGATGGGGTGCCCTGCACCAACTGCATTCCACTATCTGATGTGTTTCAAGCTCTGCACCTTCATTAGAAACCAAAAGATCACCCCTTATCTCCATGCAGGTACTGCATCTAGGAAAAAGTTATATTACTTTACAAAAACAAGAAGTAGATTTTTGTTGCCCAGTCTATTTTCTTAGTTACGTTGGCTCTAAATATATAATGTCTCCAGAGACTCAATACAGATACCGCTGTGCTGCATAAAACTTCCTTGAAAATCTTTAGAATTGACTGCACTGTGCCATGCTAGGGGAGTGGAGTAGATCATTTCATGGAAAAATGTCAACACCTCATTTTTTTATGCAGAGTTCACTGTTAATGGTAAAGCACTAAGTCATTAAATTTTATGAAAAGCATTCATTGCAAATTTCCCTGTGTCATCAACTGTGTTAACTTCACTCTTGAATTAAATCAGATGATACCATAATAGCAAAATAAACAGTACTGTGTAGCTGAAAACATATTACTATGGAGCATATGACATCGAACTATACTGTTCATACAATGTTAGTCACTTCTGAATTATTCAGTAGGTGTAACAATTTTATTTCAGTGTAAGAAAGCAGAATATTGGAGTTTGCTTAATTAAGAGCTTTAGAGTTTAGATATTATTAAAAACATCAAACATACAGTATGGTGCCTCTTAAATTTCAGCTTCAGTAGGCCTGTTTGGCTTGTTATGCAAGAATCTGCAGTAAATTAGAGGTTCTAGAGCAAACATTAGCATACAAAAATTGTAAAGCAGCAATTGTGAAAATCAATATTTTTCTGCACTTATTGAACAGATATAATAAAATGTTTTCAATGGTATATTTAACAGACCAAAAGGTAGTAAATTCAAGAAGATAATTGATAGGATTTATACTTTAAGTACATACAAGCACCTTCCAATACTTTTTCAAGTGTACTGGGACCAGGGGCGGACTGACCTTTTGGATCTCGGGCACTGCCCGAGGGCCCAGGGTCAGCAGGGGGCCCCATGAGATGCCCCGGTACCTTTTTCATAGGCTTTTTTGAGTTTGGGCAAGGACACAGGGGCCCCATGATCCCCTATTGCCCGGGGGCCCCATGAGTTGTCAGTCCACCCCTGACTGGGACCCCCAAATCTAAGGGTACTGGGACATGTAAATACCACCATTGGGAAGGAAAGCCAAGGACTGACACACTCCCTACAATGTTCAGCTATTTGTTTTTAGACTCAGTAACTGCTAGATAATCGTTTGTATATTAGAACTTTTATTTCTATATAACAATACCCAAACTTGATGAAGTAGATCTCAGCACAGGAAAAGAGGCTTTCGCAACAATTTTTGCAACTGATAAAGTATGTAACGATCTAAAGCGGTAAAGTTAGTTATAGTCAGTTAGAAGTTATGTTGAGGTTACTGTTAGGAATCAAGAGTTACATAGTTAGTCTGGCTGAAAAAAGACAAAAGTCCATGCAGCTCAACCATTAAAAAAAAAAGTTATAATCCTACACCCACAGTTGATCCAGAGGAAGGCAAAAAAAACAGCAAAGCATGATCCAATTTGCTCCTGCAGGGGAAAAAATTCATTCCTGATCCCCAAGAGGCAATTCGATATTCCCTGGATCAACTTTACCTATAACCTTTACCTAGTAACCTTTACCTATTAAATACCTTTACCTTTAGTAATACCTTTACCTAGTAACCAGTTATATTCTGTGTATCCAAGAATGAATCCAGGCCTTTTTTAAAGCAATCCACTGAGCTGGCCAGAACCAACTCTTGAGGGAGTCTATTCCACATTTTCACAGCTCTTACTGTGAAGAAACCTTTCCATGTTTGGAGATTAAATTTCTTTTCCTCCAGACGTAAAAATTGCCCCCTTGTCCTCTGTGATAACCTCAGGGTGAATAATATGAGTTCATTATATGAACCACTGATGTAATGTATTTATACATGTTGATCATATCCCCCATTAATCTCCTCTTCTCAAGAGAGAATCAGTTCAGTTCCTCTAATCTTTCCTCATAGCTGAGCTCCTCTATGCCTCTTATCAGTTTAGTTGCCCCTCTGTGTACTTTCTCCAGTTCCCCAATGTTCTTTTTGGAGTCTATACCTCTTTTAATACAAGAGAGGATTTTGCTCACTTTAGAAACCGCAGCTTGGCATTGCATGCCATTGTTAAGCTTGTGATCTACCAGAACTCCCAAATCCTTCTCCACCACTGATTCCCCCAGTTGTACCCCCCTAGTATGTATGGTGCATGCATATTCTTAGCCCCCAAGTGCATAACCTTACATTTATCAACATTAAACCTCATTTGCCACATAGTTGCCCAATTAAACAGTGCATTGAGGTCGGCCTGTAAGTTGGAGACATCCTGTAAGGACGTTATTCCACTGCAAAGCTTGGTGTCATCTGCAAAGACTGAAATGGGATTTGTAATCTCAGACCCTATATTGTTTATAAATATATTAAAAAGTAATGGTCCCAACACTGAACCTTGGGGTACACCACTGATGACCCTAGACCATTCAGAGTATGAATCATTAACCACTACTCTTTGAATACGATCTTTTACCCAGTTTTCTATCCATTTACATACGGATTTTTCCAAGCCTGCAGACTTTACCTTACACATTAGCCATGAGTGGGGAACTGTGTCAAACACTTTTGCAAAATCCAAGTATACCACGTCCACCGCCACCCCTCTGTCCAAGGTTTTGCTCACCTTCTCATAAAAAGATATCAGATTTTTTATGACAACTTCTGGCTTTCATGAATCCATGCTGTCTGTTGTTTAAAAAAAATTTCCAGCAAAAACTCATCTATGTGGTATTATATTAAATTCTCCAGTATCTTCCCAACTATAGATGTTAAACTAGCAAGTCTATAATTACTTGGTAAAGATTTTGACCCCTTTTTAATTATTGACACCACATTGGCGTCACGCCAATCCAGTTGTACTATGCCAGTCATTAAAGAGTCCCTAAAAATGTGAAACAATGGCTTTGAAATGATAGAGCTCAATTTTTTAAGGACCCATGGGTGTATGCCATCTGGTCAAGGTGCTTTATTCACCTTTATACTGTCTAAATATTTTTGGATAATATCAGTTGTGAGCCAATGTGGATCATCTGGAGATGTGTCAATACCAGGTACATTATGGACAAGAGCTCCTCCATGCTCCTTTGTATACACTGAGCTGAAGAAGGTATTTAATAAATTTGCTTTCTCTTTGTCCCCAGTCACCCACTCTAGATTATTTTGTAAAGGGCCTACATGCTCGGACCGGAGCTTTTTACTATTAATATATTTGAAGAATTTTTGGGGGTTGGTTCTGCTATCTTTTGCAAGGGTGAGGATGCTAAAGTCAGCCTGGGAGAACAGGAATATGGGGGCTGCCATTTCTGCCTTCACCACCTTGTGCGCCATGTACCTAGAACTGAGAACTAACAGCACTGGGTCCTTGATGAAGAAAAATTGTGGGTACAGGAGGTAGTATTGTACAATCTGTGTGCAAACTTTCTGGGAGTGCTGGCATCACCTGACATTTCTGTTTTTGGTGCAGCACCATGCAACACAAAACAAAAATTCAGGAGGCCACAGCAAGTGTGCACCCAGTGTTTCAGTGACAGTGGCTCATATGACAGAGCCAGGACTTCCCCTCAATCTAAGCTCCCACCTCATATGGTCAGCTGAGGGTTCTGTACCTGGGTGGCGGGAATGTCTGAAGTCTGAGGAGTATCTGCTGTGGGGGGTTGGGTGTTTGTACTGAGAGGGACCGTCTGTACTGAGGAGTCTGTTCTGGGGGAGTCAGTCTGTGCTGAGGCGGTCTATGCTGGGGGAAGGGGACAGTTTGTACTCAAGTTTCATTACTGAGAGGTTTGGTCTGTGCTGGGCAGTCTTTGCTGAGGGGCTGTGCTGAGGGGTCTTTGCTGGAGGGTCGGTCTGTGCTGAGAGGCCTGTGCTGGGGTGATTGGTCTGTGCTGGGAGGAGTCTGTACTACGGCGAGGGTTCCATCTGTACTTAGCAGTCTGTGCTGGGGGGGGGTTAGTCTGTACTATAAAGGTCTGTAACGAGGGATTTGTGCTAGGGGGTTCATCTGTTCCGAAACGTCTCTGTTGGGAGGTAGGTCTGTGCTTGGAGAAGAGTCTTTACCAAGGGGTTTGAGATGGTGGAGTCTTTACTAAGGCGGTGACTTAGGGAGGATTTAGGAATGTTAGGGGAGATCTGTACTGTGTGCTCTGTAAAGGAGCCTGTGCGTTACTCACTCCTGACCCCTGAGCTATAGAAACATAGGAGAATTTATCAAAAGTGAAGCGGTCATAATTTGGATAAGCTGTGCATAGCAACCAATCAGCTTATAGCCTTCATTTTCAAAGCTTAACTGAACAAGATGAAATAAAAGCTGATTGGTACATTACTCCTTAACCACTTGCCTACCAGGCACTTATACCCCCTTATTTACCAGGCCAATTTTCAGCTTTCAGCGCTGCCGCATTTTGATTGACAATTGCGCGGTCATGCAACATTGTACCCATATGAAATTTTGATCATTTTTTTCTCACAAATAGAGCTTTCTTTTGGTGGTATTTAATCGCCACTGGGCACTTTACTTTTTACGCTATAAATAAAAAAAGTGCAAAATATTTGAAGAAAAAAAAAAGTTTCTTTGCTTCTATTATAAAATTTTTCAAACAGGTATTTTTTCTCCTTCACTGATGTGCGTTGATGAGGCAGCACTGATGGGCACTGATAGGCGGCACTGATGGGCACTGATAGGCAGCACTAAAGGGCACTGATAAGCAGTACTAATGAGGTGGCACGGATAGGCGGCACTGATAGACAGCACTAATGAGGTGTCACGGATAGGCGGCACTAATATGCAGCACTGATAGGCGGCACTGATAGGTGACACTGATGATGGGTACTGATAGACGGCACTGACTGGCATCACTGCTAGGCACTGACTGGCGGCACTGAATGGCACAACCCCTGGGCACTTTCTGGTGGCACTGACTGGCAGCACTGCTGGGCTGCACTGGTGGGTGGCACTGGTGGGCAGCACTGGTGGGTGGGCACAGGTGGGTGGCACTGGTGGGCACAGGTGGGTGGGCACAGGTGGGTGGCACTGCTGGGCACAGGTAGGTGGCACTTCTGGGCACAGGTGTGTGACACTGCAGAGTGGCACAGGTGGGTGATCTGCTGGGCACAGGTGTGTGACACTGCAGAGTGGCACAGGTGGGTGCACTGCTGGGCACAGGTGGGTGCACTGCTGGGCACAGGTGGGTGATCTGCTGGGCACAGGTGGGCGGAGCTAGTGGGCGCACTGCTGGGCACAGGTGGGCGGAACTTGCGGGTGGCACTGCTGGGCACCGATCATCAGGGCACTGATCATCAGTGCCCTGATGATCGGTGCCGATCCCCGCTCTGACAACTGCCGGTTCTCGGCAGTACTTTCCTCACGATCTGACAGCGTGAGGAAAGTGCAGCCGAGAACCGGCACTTGCATTTCCCTCTGATCAGCGTGTCATTGGACACCGCTGATCACGTGGTAAAAGGCCGCTGTGATTGGCCTTTTACCACATCACGTGATCAGCTGTGTCCGTAGGACACAGCGATCACGGAGATCGCCGGGTGCGCGCCCCCTGGGGCGCACAGGAGAGCGCGTTCTGGGTGGACGTCATATGACGTCCACTCAGAACTGGCGGGCCGCAGTGCAGCCGTCATTCGGCTATCTGCGGTCGGCAGGTAGTTAAAGTGGAACTTTAGTCAGACAATTATGTCCTGATAGATCACGTCAGGCTGGCCTCTTTTGCAGATATAGCTATGTGAAATGTTATAAAGGAATGCCTATACTGTTTAAAATTCAGTAATGCTCTGTGTCTTTCTACTCTGCACATACTCAGTTGCTCTCTATTCTCGGCACTGTGCCTAAAATCAGAGCCACTAGAGGCTTATCAGTTGACAGCTTTAAGATTTACTGTTCATGAACAGGGAAGAAAGCAACAGGAATGACACAGACTGTGCTGAGAGAAGACAGATTAGGTGTTCACAGTTCACAGAAAGTGACATACAGTT
Source organism: Staurois parvus (assembly GCF_062004578.1). NCBI lineage: Eukaryota > Metazoa > Chordata > Amphibia > Anura > Ranidae > Staurois > Staurois parvus. The sequence goes on from NW_028318421.1 coordinate 1,011,919, forward strand.
TTTGAAACCAAGTTGAGGGGGAGAGTTTCCAATAAGGATGTGACTACTCTGATCTTCAGCAAAATGGGGGCCTTCAGCAAGTAGAAACAGGAGCAATACTGGAGGAAATTTACAGCACACACTAATTTTGGTAGCATAAATACAGATGTTAATGTAAAACATGTTGTTTTGTTAAAGAACATTAATTGTCATCAAACTTCTACGGGTAATGGTCCACTTTAACCACTTGCCATCCGCCTGCTGTTTATAAACGGCAGGGCGGTGGCACTCCAGGGGCGGGTTGCCGTTCATAAACGGCACCCGCCTTTTCTAGCTGTGCGCGCTCCCTGGGAGTACGCAGCACCGTGATCCGGTGCCCGCTGTGTCCTCCGGACACAGTGAAACACCGATCGTTGGACGGGATCTCTGTACGAGGTCCCGATCATGTGATCACTGATTGGCCAATCAGTGATCACATGCAAAGTAGTAAGCAAGATGTCACTTGTGACATCATTGCTTACTACGTGTGAAATCTGTGAATGATCACAGAGGTCACATGGTACAAAGTTATTTACAACAGCCTTGTACCATGTGACAAGGTGTGACCAATCACAGCTCACTCAGTATTTCTCAATGGCTGCAAGAATGCAGACAGAGAGAAAGAGAAATGATTGCTTTTACATCCTATATGGGTGTAAAAGCAATCACTGTAAAAAAAAAAAAAAATCTTCATCACCCCCCACAAGTAGTACAGTGTCACCATGGTGACACTGTACTGCTAGGGTGACAGTATCTAAAAAAAAAGCAAAAAAAAACAAAACATAAATAATATAAAAAAATAAAATAAAAATGTAAAATAAATGTTTAACAATTATAATTTTTGGTTATAAACTAATTTGGCTTTTTTTTTTTTTACTAAAAATATAACAGAATACATTTTGATCAAGATTTATGATGAAAGATTATTTATCTGCAAAATTTTATAAGAAAAACACTTTTTTTCAAAATTTTTGGATGTTTTCATTTACATAGCACAAATAATTAAAAATCCCAGCGGTGAATAAATACCATCAAAATAAATCTTTATCTGTCTCAAAAAAATGGTAAAAAATTCATATGGGTACAGTATTGCATGACCGCGCAATTGTCATTCAAAGTGTGATAGCGCTGAAAGCTGAAAATTGCCCTGGACAGGAAGGGGGTAAAAGTGTCCGGACAGGAAGTGGTTAAGTTCTTCTTCAGGCAAGCTGTGTGTACAAATATATATTAGTTTCATTTTATTACCCAGTTCCCACTGCAGGTAAGCATATATGTGGCCTCTCGGTGGATGGACTTTAACGGCGATATATGCGTCCCTATCAGGGGTGGACTGAAAACCCATGGGGCCCCCGGGCAATAGGGGATCATGGGGCCCCTGTGTCCTCACCCACACTCAAACCACACCCAAAAAAGCCTATGAAAGGTACCAGGGGCATCTCATGGGGCCCCTTACTGACCCCGGGCCCTCAGGCAGTGCCCAAGTTTCCAAATGGTCAGTCCGCCCCTGGTCCCTATGCAAACATTTCCCTGTGCTGAGAGTATGCTACCAGCACACTTACCAACAGGTACCAGGAAGCTCCCGTTGCATGCTTGCGATCTGGAGATTTTCGATCATGTGACCTCTTGATTGTCAATCACAGCAGTCACATAATCAGAATGCCCACCTCCCCAAATTTAGAACTTCCTAAATGGCCAGGAGGCAGCGGTAGGAAGGAGTTAAAATTAGTGTGCTGAGGTTTATACTTGTCTCTGTTACACTCTTGCTTGTGACACTGTGGCATATATGTGCTGAGTATAGGGGGAGTAGGCTCAGGTTTTATTTTACTATCCCCCTTTAAGTCCCTCTCCTACTGGTAACACAGTTCGGCCACACCCGCAATGTATTTCTTCAGAACTTTTTTTTGGGGGGAGGGAGGGATAAAAAAAAGATTGCCCCTGAATGCCACATGTATTAAGTGCACCACTTCAAAAAGTGACCTTTGTGTTCAGTTGAGTTCAATTAAATTTGAAAATGACAGTCATATGGTTGAAAACAGAGCGCCACAGGCTGGTGTTAAAGCATTGTAAATTGTGCCTAATGGGACATATTTCTTTTCATTTTGCATGATCAGAAGTCAAATGTATTAAAAATCATGCTGCCCGAGTTCAAGCCAAGAAGAAGGGAGGTGAATCAATATTTAAGTGTACACTAAGAAACCTGCTATGAGAAAAGCATGTAGGCTGCCACTGTTGGCTTTTTTTTCTGATACTGCAAGTTGCCTGGCTGTAATGTTAGTCCTCTAGTTTCAGTACTTTCGGAGCCACTGATTCAGAAAAGTCTGCAGTAATTGAAGTTAAAATGTATCAGACCTTCTAATATCCATATCTGTCCCAAGTCAGTGACTCAGAAAGTATGGATGTCAGAGGGTCATCTGCAAGATCAAACTAGTTTTATCAACCTATGTATTCTTCCATGATAAAATCCTTTAAAAATGTTAGTTGTATATATTTCTGGGAATCACTACAATCCTTAGAATTTACACAGATAAGGCATTTGGGCAACAAATTGTCTTTTAAATGCTAATATTGTGTGTTTAGATGTAGCTTTTGTGTCTGCCACAATGTTAGTTATTATAGGTCATGTTTTAATGAGGCAGCACAACATGCAGTTACCCAGAGTAGCTAATTAGCTATTACATTTTAAGTCAGATCAGCTAAAGTGTATGTCCTGCCAAAACTTTTTGTAGATTCTTCTTTTAGGTATTTATATAAACTATAACAAGAAGAGGAAGAAAAGGAACATTGGGAAGATGGAACAAGCGATACATTTTGGAAAAATATAGTGAAGACACTGCATGCAAGGTTATAAGATGTTGATACTGGGGAATCTACATACATCTGAAAATTTGAACCTTTTTACCCTAGAGCAGTGGTCGGCAAGCCGCGGCTCGCGAGCCACATGCGGCTCTTTACAAACTTTAATGCGGCTCTTCTGTGTGCCGGGCGCCCGCTCCCCTCCCTCCTCTCGGACGGCCGCCCCAAAAGTCAGGACTCTGCAGCTGTCAGGATGTAGGCGGGGCAGCCAGGATGTAGGTGGGGCAGCGTGACGAACGCCTCTCCTCTCACAGTCCGCCCTGAAGACCGGAACGGCGCCGGAACACGGCGAGAGGAACGCGCGGAGCAAAGGTAAGTGAATTGACACAATATGGGGAATGAATTACTATAGGGGGGATGAATTACTATAGGGGGGATGAATTACTATGGGGGGGTGAATTACTATATGGGGGATGAATTACTATACGGAGGATGAATTACTATATGGGGGATGAATTACTATGGGGGATGAATTAATATGGGGGATGAATTAATATATGGGGGATGAATTACTATATGGGGGATGAATTACTATGGGGGATGAATTACTATATGGGGGATGAATTACTATGGGGGATGAATTAATATGGGGAATGAATTACTATATGGGGGATGAATTACTATAGGGGGGATGAATTACTATATGGGGGATGAATTACAATGGGGGGTGAATTACTATATGGGGGATGAATTACTATATGGGGAATGAATTACAATGGGGGGTGAATTACTATATGGGGGATGAATTACTATGGGGGATGAATTACTATGGGGGATGAATTACTATATGGGGGATGAATTACTATGGGGGATGAATTACTATATGGGGGATGAATTACTATAGGGGGGATTAATTACTATGGGGGATGAATTACTATATGGGGGATGAATTACTATGGGGGGTGAATTACTATATGAGGGATGAATTACGATGTGGGATGAATTACTATATGGGGGATGAATTACTATGGGGGATGAATTACTATAGGGGGGATGAATTACTATATGGGGGACGAATTACTATATGGGGGATTAATTACTATGGGAGATGAATTACTATATGGGGGATGAATTACTATATGGGGGATGAATTACTATGGGGGATGAATTACTATATGGAGGATGAATTACTATGGGGGATGAATTACTATATGGGGGATGAATTACTATGGGGGATGAATTACTATATGGGGGATGAATTACTATGGGGGATGAATTACTATATGGGGGATGAATTACTATGGGGGATGAATTACTATATGGGGGATGAATTACTATGGGGGATGAATAATATGGGGAATGAATTACTATATGGGGGATGAATTACTATAGGGGGGATGAATTACTATATGGGGGATGAATTACAATGGGGGGTGAATTACTATGGGGGATGAATTACTATATGGGGGATGAATTACTATGGGGGATGAATTACTATATGGGGGATGAATTACTATAGGGGGGATTAATTACTATGGGGGATGAATTACTATATGGGGGATGAATTACTATGGGGGATGAATTACGATGGGGGATGAATTACTATATGGGGGATGAATTACTATGGGGGATGAATTACTATAGGGGGGATGAATTACTATATGGGGGATGAATTACTATATGGGGGATTAATTACTATGGGGGATGAATTACTATATGGGGGATGAATTACTATATGGGGGATGAATTACTATGGGGGATGAATTACTATGGGGGATGAATTACTATGGGGGATGAATTACTATGGGGGATGAATTACTATATGGGGGATGAATTACTATGGGGGATGAATTACTATGGGGGATGAATTACTATGGGGGATGAATTACTATGGGGGATGAATTACTATCTGGGGGATGAATTACTATCTGGGGGATGAATTACTATGGGGGATGAATTACTATGGGGGATGAATTACTATATGGGGGATGTATTTTCAGTTTTAAAAATGTGGCTCTCAAAATAAATTTTAATTGTGGTTTTGGCGAGATTTGGCTCAGTTGAAAAAAAAGGTTGCCCACCACTGCCCTAGAGGAACACTTGAAGTCAGTTTTAGGTCTCAGGGAACCCTTGCTAAAACAAATTCATTGGGGAGTGAGTGGGAAAAATCGGTAGCCAATGGAAAGAATGCCTCCCCCCAACAGTAGTGGCCAGAATACCACACTTGCAGACAGCTAAAAACTTCATTGGTGTTCTCAAGCTGACTCTGTCAAGTGGCAAAGACCCTGGAACTATACACGCATCATGAAATAGAAAGCCAATTAGCCACAGCTCAAGGAACCCCTAGCAACCACTGAAAGAACCCTAGGGCTCCACGGAAACCTGGCTGAGAATGGCTGGGTTAGAGTATGTTAGGTCCCTGTGTGTTAAGAACAGAACATTTTCCTCTTGCACAGGGGAAAAGGAGGTGTCCAGATCCTTCTCCCATTTCTTGTGGGGGAGAAGTTGTCCCACCAGCTTGGACTCTAGGCACAGTGCTTCAAAGGGTGTGGTGGTATGAAACAGGAGCCTTTGTGTTGAGTACAAAGAAAGTGACAGATCTTCATTGCTCCCCAGAGCAGTGGGGATTGGGTGGTCATGATTTGGATATCACAAAGAGATTTGCTGTGCAAAGTTTTTGAGGTGAGCCTGGTGTGATTGCATAAGTGATCAGAATCATCCTTGCAGGCAGGGCCACGGATACGGGGGTACCACCAGTCCTCCTGTATGGGGTCCAGGCTAGCAGGGGGGCCCAGGCAGCTGGGTGAATCAGATGTGGCCAGGGAGATGATCGGCAAGGCAGGGGGCAATTACAGGAACCGACCCCCTGTATAACTCTCTCTGCTGCAGTAGCAAGCAGGCTTCTTCTCCTCTCCTCTCCTTCCGGCTGGCGTTCAGCTGATGCATAGAGAGCCATACAGGGGGTCTGTTCCACTAATTGCTCCCCCACACCCATTACCCTCCCTGTACACCATATGTTCCCTCTGCTGCCAAGGCTCACTTGTGTGCCCCCACCCCCGCAAGGCTGCCGGCTTCCCTCCTCTCCTTCCCATCTGCAGCTGCAGGTACACAGTAGGGTCCTTCAGCATGGAGAATGTGGGAAGGGTCTGGTAAATATGTCACATTTACCAGCCCATTTCCTTCCTGAATGAATGCAATGAGTGATCGGTACTGATCACTCACTGTGTTCATTCATAACTGAAGCATAGTAACCTGTGTTTTTTGTGGGGAGGGGGCCCTGTCAGGTTGGTTGTATGGGACCCCATTGTTTCTAACAGCAGCCCTGCCTGCAGGAATCACAGTTAGAAGCAATGGGTCATTACTAATGGGTTCAGAGATATCACTGAAGGGGTTCTGCATGGCAGACAACTTTCAGGGTGACCCTGATCAGGTGGTATGATTTAACTCCAAGCTTTGAAGATATATTTTGGCAAAGGCTTTGTTTAGTTGTATTGTTTCTGCACCAGTCAAGAACTGTGGACTGGTGCAGTCTGTTTCCTCCACTGTAGGTCATGCTTGACCTGAGCAGTACTACAGCCTGGAAACCTGTTTTCTTTTTGGCTTCTGGGTCCCTGAAGGCAGTTCCAGTTGGCTTGGCTGCATCCAGATGACCCCTGGTGGCCATCTTGGGACCGCAAAGTCTTTATAAGTCTCTTCCCCCAGGTTTTGGCGCACTTTTGCGAAGTGGCGAGAGTTGCAAAGAGCACCCATCTGTCAGGGAGAGTGATAGGGAAGGTTCCAGATGAGCATGGACAGGCCAGGGACTCGCAACCCTTCAGGGCAGCCTCCACTTTGGGACCGGACTGGCCAGGCCGCATTCTGCCCTATGAAGACAGATGCTGTTGGTGCATCCTTACCTGCTGTATCTCTGCATTGAACTGAACTGTGAGTGTTACCATCAGCTCTCCTGCTGGGGTTGTTTGTAGTTGGCATTCTCTGCAATACAAGTTCTGAGTTTAACTGCAACTGGACTCTGTGACTTTACTGCTGCCACACTATGCTGCACCTACTCACAGAGATGTGGACAGTTCTGTGATATAATAGGGGAAGCCTGTTCCCCCAAGGGTCTTCGCCTTTTTGAGAACAATGTATTCTATGTGCTTTGTGGTGGAACAGTGATCCCCAGAGCAGGGGTGTCAAACTCAATTTCATCGGGGGCCACATCAGCATTATGGTTGCCCGGGAACACTGGCTGCATTATCCTCACCCCCAGCATAGAGAGACTGCCACCTCCACACTAATCCAGGGTCCCCTCCCCAGGGGACACTGATATAAAGGTTACCCCTTATATTAATAAGCCCCTTACCTTAGAATATCCACTATGCAGAGTCTGATGTAAGGTGGTCTCTGGTTACCAAAGTCCCCCCCACATCAGAGTTTGCAGTGTCCCCCCTTAAATTAGAGTGCTCAGAGCTCCCCTTTACATCAGAGTCTGCAGGGTTCCCCGTTACAGTGCAAAGAAAAACTTGGTGGACTCTAATGTAAAGGGAAAGTCTGTAGACTCTGATATAAGGGATGACCAGAGACCATCTTACATCAGAGTCCCCCTTTACACCAGAGTCCACAGCATTCCCTCTTACAGCAGAGTTTTCCCTTGCACTGTAAGGGGGGAACCCCATGGACTCTGATGAAAAGGGGAACTCTGCGGACCATGATGTAAAGGGGAACTCTGTGGACTCTGGTGTAAAGGAGAACTCTATATACTATAATGTAAAAGAGAATTCTAGGGATTATTTTGTAAAGAAGAAATCTGGGGACTCTGATTTAAACAGAGCTCTAGGGACTCTAATGTAAAAGAGAACTCTGGGGACTCTGAGGTAAAAGAGAACTCTGAGGACTCTAATGTAAATAGGAATTCTGTGGTATTTAATGTAAGGGGGAATTCTATGAATTCTTGTGTAAGTGGGGGTTCTGGTGACCAGAGAACCCCTTACATTAGAGTTTCCCTTTACACCAGAGTCCACAGCATTCCTCTTTACATCATTGTCTGGAGCATTCCCCTTTACATCAGGGTCCACAGAGTTCCCCCCTTGCACTGTAAGGGGGAACCCTACAGACTCTGATGTAAGGGAAAGCTGTTCTGAGTATTGGTAATGTTTACATATGTTTATACTGCTTAAATAGCGATTGTTTTCGTTTATAATAGGAGTTTCTGCCATATTTCAGGATGTCAGTAAAAAATGTGCTCCGTCAGGACAATTTCCAGGTTCTGTCAGTAAAAAAATTGTGCGGGTTGGCAACCCTGACCACTGGCATCATTCAAAATAAATTTTATTGGAGACTGCTCAGACGCAACATGGTTTTGCCATGGTGGATGATGCCAGCAGTGTGCGACCCTCCTTATTCAAGTGGCATAGAATTGTATTATTCTCATAATAATTATAAGCAGATGTCCAGAGCACCCCACCACCCTTACATCAGATGTCAAGAGCCCCCCCACCATCATAAGTCAAGATTCCCCCACCTTCCCTTGTATCACCCATCTCATTACTCCTGTCTGATAAACCCTCCATTGGCTTCCGCTTACCCAACAAATGAAATTCAAGATACTTACAACAACTTATAAAGCCATCCACAATGCCCCCAGCGACATCACTAAACTTGTCTCAAAATACCGACCAAATTGTTTTCCTTGTTGCCTCCAAGACCTCCTGCTCTCTAGCTTCCTTGACACCTGCTCATATGCTCGCCTCCAAGACTTCTCCAGAGCCACTCCCATCCCCTGCGTGTCTGACTATCTCCAACTCTGTACACTTTTAGTTGATCCTTAAAAACTCATCTCTTCAGAGAAGCCTATCCTGCTCCCACCTAGCAACTGTGTGAAATGGGGAAACAGCTCTCATTGTTTGAACACTGTTTGTGTGCAGTAAATTATGGTGTGGAGCAAATTGATGTTTTGACTGACATTCTGCGGTTTAGCCACAAGATGTCACTGTTTTTCTAACACAGGCTCAGACTGCATAGATATTTGTATATTCATGAAGAGGTGGGGTTTTCAGTGAACAGGAGGAGGAGACTGCGGCCATGTTTTGGACGATGCTGAATGCAGGAGCCATGTTCTGGAGAATGCTGAATGAAGGGGCCGTGTGAGCTGCAGCTGGGTAAAGCTGATGAGATTGCTGCCAGGAAGCTGATGAGAGCTGAGGAACAACGCAGCATACACTACAATACCGCAGACCTGTTGGAGAGACATTTGTTCTGTTCAGAGTCACCAGCGGATCGAAGCAGACCTGGGTCGGTAAGATCGTGCACGCACTTCATTTCAGTGTTGGCGCCTTGAGGCTGAATCCAGGCCGTTAGTTAGTTAGTTAGGGTCTCTGTTTGTGTCAGGCCACAAGTGTTGTTACTGATTATTGGAAGGACTCCACAACTTAAAGTGACATTTCACATTGGAGAGCTGATAAAATCCTACAAACTCAAGCCAGACTGGCGTTTTGCTCAGAAGGAATACTCAGGCACGTGCTACAGGACCAGTTATGGGAGAGGGAATACTGTAGATTTGTATAAGATTGTAAGCTGTTGTGCTGCACCACAGGCTAGCCCAGGGGTGGGCAAACATTTTGACTTGAGGGCCGCAATGGGTTCATATATTGGACCCGGGGGCCGGACCAAGAGTAGATGAATGATGTGTATGTGTCATCCATAGTAAGTATAGTAATATTCCCCCATAGTAAGCATAGTAATTAATCCCCCATATAGTAATTCATCCCCCATATAGTAATTCATCCCCCATAGTAATTCATCCCCCATATAGTAATTCATCCCCCATAGTAATTCATCCCCCATATAGTAATTCATCCCCCATAGTAATTCATCCCCCATATAGTAATTCATCCCCCATAGTAATTCATCCCCCATATAGTAATTCATCCCCCATAGTAATTCATCCCCCATATAGTAATTCATCCCCCCCATAGTAATTCATCCCCCATATAGTAATTCATCCCCCATATAGTAATTCATCCCCCCTATAGTAATTTATCCCCCCTATAGTAATTCATTCCCCATATTAATTCATCCCCCATATTAATTCATCCCTCATATAGTATTTCATCCCCCACAGTACTATTCCCCCCCAAGTAGTAAGCCAAGTCCCCCCTGTGTTAATTCACTTACCTTTGCTCCGCGCGTTCCTCTCGCCGTGTTCCCGCGCCGTTCCGGTCTTTAGGGCGGACTGTGAGAGGAGCCTAGCACCCCTCACGTTCGTTACGCTGCCCCGCCTACACACATACTGACAGCCAATGTATCACGCTCCGCGGGCCGGATAAAAAGGTCCGCCGGGCCGTATATGGCCCGCGGGCCATAGTTTGCCCATTGCTGTATTAACCCATACCATACACCCATACACTGATTCTTGTTCTTTTAGGGTAATAACAGGTAAGGTATGGCAGCTTAGTTGTGCCCGCCAGTAGGTAAATTACTTCACTTTCTACCTTCATCCATCAGAGGGCGCCGTGCTGTGCAGCACAAGGGTCTCAGCCTTTGGGCTGGGTGTATGTAAATTTATTGTATGTTCCCAGCATTTGTGGTTGTGTTTATTTGCCACATCTAAGTAAAATTCTGTTGTGGCAAAAGCTGGTGTTGAGGTTGCTTTCCTCGTACGTGACTTAACTGTATCCTGGCGAGCCCACCCCGGTACACGGCTTACAACTGTACATGTATTTTCTCCATCAGCCCATCTCTCATAGTTATTACCTTTTGTATTAATTGACCCTCCCTCTTAGATTGTATACTCTAATGAGTAGGGCCCTCTGATCCCTCCTGTTTTAGTTTGTATTGTAATTGTACTGTCTGCCCTTATGTTGTAAAGTGCTGTGTAAACTGTTGGCACTATATAAACCCTGTATAATAATAATAATTACAGTGCACCCCCTTACATTGTGCTGCTACTGGGAAGAAGCTGGAGGTGGAGCTAAGAAGTAGAAAGTGCAAGGAGGAGAAGGACCAGAGGAGGGCTGGAGTCCACTGCCTGAGTCTGCTGAATGCTGAGACCAGAGGAGGCAGAGATGAGGTGGTGTTGTAGCTACACAGAGAGGAGCAGGATCTGTAGGAGGAATTCTGCCCTCTCTGCTGCCGAATGCAGGGAGGGCAGAGACAAGCTTTTCCTCAGCTGCACAGAGAAGGATCTGTGAGAGGAGTTTGGTCCTCCTCTCAGCTGCCGCCTGCTGAGACAAGGAGTAGGCAGAGATGAAGGGGGTGCTGTAGCTGCAGGAGAGGTGCAAGGGCCACATAAAATTGCCTGGTGGGCCATATTTGGCCGAGGGACCTTGTGTTTGTGTTTCTATTGTGGTTTGCAGCTTTTTTTCACATGGAATGGTTCATTAGAAGCACTGAATCCTAAAATCTTTTTCTTACTTGCATCCAGACTTCTGAAGCTGCCCGAACACGCCAATTTCAAATCTAATTTTGCATTACTCAGAGTATGTTTAGAACGTTTGCGAGTTCCTTCTGGATTCCTATGTACTTTGATGCTATCAGTGCAGCAGAAAACATAGTTGCGTTAGGCAGGGGCTACCATTCACCAGAAGCTCAACTCACAAAGCTAATAAACCACAATTAGTATCCTTATAATCGAAAAGTGACAGTAATTTCCAGTTAAGTCCAATGAATTTGAAAGTTACAGTCACATGATTGAAAATTGCCTTAGGGAGCTACTAAAGCATTGTGAACTGAACATAATGTGACATATTTGTTTTCACCTTGCGGAAGTCTGCAGTCCTACCTAATAATCATTTGGACACATATGCCTGAGTTCAAGCCAGTTTTGGCTGACCAATATTTATTTGTACACTAAGAAACCTACTATGAGGAAAGTATATAGGCTGCCACCATTTGCTTTTTTCACCTGGCTGTCATGCTAAATCCTTTAATTTCAGTCATTTCTGCTAATTTGAATACATTTGAGAATTTGAATTGTTAGGGCCCTACGTGAAAAGAACAGAATGTGTTTCTTTTGCACAAAGGAAAAGGCAGTGTCCAGATCCTTCTCCCATATTCCATCCCACATAAAATTTGACAAATTCACCTCATATAGTTTTGAGAGACAATATTAATTTGATTGGAGTAGATATTAGAGTTAGGGGAGTATCTTCATTTTTAGAATGCTGTTTTGAACAAGCGCAGAGAGGATCTCATCGGTGTAAGTCATGATAAAAAAGGGGAAAGGTTAGTGGGGAATATACTGTAGTCTCAATGACTGGGGTCAAATAAATGGATAGGTAGCCAATTTAAAAGGAAAAAATGTGTTGAAGTGTTGATCACGGTATGGAATGTTAAAGTGGTTCTAAAGGCAGAAGGTTTTTTACCATTATGCATTCTATTCATTAAGGTAAAAGACCTTCTGGGTGCAGCTCCCCCCTCAGCCCCTTTATACTTACCTGAGCCCCATCTCGATCCAATGATGTGCATGAGAACTGTGTCTCTCCCGGATCTCACTCTCCTCGTTGGCTCACACAGCAGCGGCTCTCATGCACATCCTCATTGGCTGAACCAATGGGGGGGGGGGCAGAGCCATGCTCTGTGTGTGAATAGAAATGTCTATTCACAGGCTTGGGAGCAAGCCTACTTGCGTTACCCATAGCAAGCGACTTGCTACTGTGGGCACTCGGTAGGGTGGGAGGAGACAGGACCCCCAGCCGGGGTCTCAAAAAGAAGAGGAACGGGGCTGCTCTGTGCAAAACAATTGTAAGTATAACAAGTTTGGTATTGTTTTTTAAATTTTTGTAACTACAACCTTTAGAATCCCTTTAACGTTGAGAGCTTCTGTTTTTTTTTAAGATTAATCTTATATTCATAAAATTTAAAAAGCATTTTCTGAATTGCAATGCAGATTTGGGAAAGAGTTTGCAGGCTAGATAATGAAAAATAGCAGGTCATCTGCAAAACAAGCTACCTTGTGTATATCCACTCTGTAGGTCTTTTAAGTTAAAGTGATAATAAAGGTTCAGTTTTTATTAAAATAACAAACTTGTCATACTTACCTGCTCTGTGCAATAGTTTTGCACAGAGCAGCCTCGATCCTCCTTTTCTCGGGTCCCCTGCTGACACTGCTGGCTTCTCCCACCTGTCCAGTGCCCCCATAGAAAGATGCTTTAAATGGAGGAACTCATATGGGCCTCCCTGTCTGCATTTATGGAAACAGACAGAGTGGCTCTGCCTTGCCCCCTGCTCCCTTGTGACTGGATTTGAATGACAGGAGTGGGAGCCAATGGCTCCCGCTGATATCAATCTGCCCAGTGAGGAGGGACAGAACCAGGACAGCCGCAGCGATGTGGTTAACATTTGGAGCTCTAGTAGTGTTGTCTTTGGCTTCTCTGTTGGGGAAGATGTCTGCTTGGTCGAGGTGAGTAAACCATTGGATTAAGGGTAACTTGTGGCCAGCCAAGAATTTGGTAAAGAGTTTTAGGTTTACCTTTAGAATAATATGGAAGGATATTTGGAACATTTAGCTGGGTCTTTATTACTTTCTAGTATTACAGTAATGAGACCTCTTTGTGTAATGAGTGAGAAAGGTGTAGGGCTCAAGAAATGGTTGTGTGAAGAGGTGCTGGAACATTTTGTAATATACCAGGATAAAAACATTTGATTTGGGCCTGGGGCTTTGTGGGATTTTGTAATCCCTGTTTGGTGTGCTTTGGGTTTAAAGAGAGTTTAATTGGGATTAGAGGCAAAGCTGTAGTTTGTGCTAGAATCTACTTAAATAAGGTTTCTAGTTTATGGATGCGGTATAGTAACTTCAAGACCTTTTTGATCTTTGCGGTTTTAACTTGCGCACCTTAAGGTAGCAGGATGTCCCTGATGAAACACTTGTGAGATTTCCAGATTATCACAGTGGAAGTTGTGATCAGAGAGGTTTTTTTAGGATGTTTTTAAGCTCTTGTTCAACTACTGTACAGGTGGTTTAGGAGTTTTCGAGAAGGCACTCTTTGAGTGTAAATTTCCATCCTTTGGGAGTATCCTCTACAAAGAGAATGTAAACAAGGACCAGGGCATAGTGAGACAAGGAGACAGATTATTGCACAAAGAAGTAATGAATCCTGCAGTATGACTGATGAACTGCAGAGTAAAAATTATAGCCCCTCTCTGACTTGTGGGTCACTTGCCATACATTGAGTAGACTTTCTGAGTGTTTGAGCTTTTAAAAATGCATAGTGTTGAGTACTACATCTAGGAGTGGGTCTGGGGTGGGGTTCAGGTCTCCTCCCAAGAGTTTTACCCTTGAGAGTTGGCTTGAGAGTTTGTATAAACAATCTTCCAAAAAGTTCTATGTGTTAAGTGTTGGGGCATGTACATTTACTAAAGTAGCCAGCTGAACATTGATTGTTCCTCTAAGAAATCTGCCTTTTCCTTAAAGTTATATTAAATCATTTTTTTGTGTTAAAATAAAATGTTTTATTTACCAACTCTGTGCAATGCTGTTGCACAGAATGGTTCCTCACCTCCTCTTTGGCAGCCCCCCACCACTCTGGGCACTTTGGGAATTACTTTTATCTGAAGGCTAAGTGTAATTGAAATATAGAGAGGTGGGAGTGACAAAGGGAATTTTCACCAGAGCAGTGATCCCTGAATACTGATCTAGTGAACTTGCACTGTGCCAGGAGCCTGAGTGTGTGCAAAAATAATTCTGGGGTAATCGGCTGACACAGGAAAGAGCAGGTAAACATCATGAACTTGTGGACTTGTGTCCAGAAATGTGGGGTGGAGTTAGTCTGTTATGGTACATCCTAGATGTTATGAGACTGTGGCTGTGCTGAAACTGAAACAACCATATGGGATGTATAGCATATTCCAGAGTAGCCCTGTCCTATGAGGATAGTAGATGAGCTGGGTTTGGGGAACTAGGGTAGGGTGTAGGGACATCCAGGAACCAGTGGAGGTTTTGTCAGGCTCCAGAAATGCCAGGAATAAGGGCTCACTTGGATATGGCAGTACATCCCAGTTTGTTTATCCAGGAGCCACTAGTCTGCATTGTGGGGAAATGAGTTTCTGTGTCAGCTATATCAGGGAAACTTTTACAGGGAGTGTTCTAGGGGATGATTTGGGGAAGTATGTTGGGAGACCCAAGGCTTCAGAGGAGAAGTGTACAATGAACTGGGTCAGAAACAAAGAGCTGCTTTTTAGGACAGTCAGGTGATGTTAGCACTAACAGTATGAAAGAGAGTAGGTCGGTGAGTTCCCTTGACATACCAGGTACAGTTGCAGAATGATCTGGAGCACTGCCATTGTTGTATTTGTGCTCTGGGCACTGGCATAGGAGAGCCCTTCAGAGGGTGTATCCAGTCAGCGACAGGGATGTCATTTGGAGAAAACTGCAGGAATCTCTCCCGACCATCCTAAATTGGAACTGGAACTGGAAGAAATATATGAAGCACCTGATGCCTGATGTACCGGATGCCAAGGATGAGTCCTGAAGAGCAGATATATTTCCTTACCATTTGGGTTGTGGTTCAGATAGCAATAGAAATAGTTTTGGCTGGACATACACTTTAAGAAATGTTCTTTGTACAGTATCATTGCTGTTTGCACTACTTTACAAAATAAGTCTAATAGCTTTCATCTCACATGCCCATGGATTGTAATTCATTTTGATATATTCAAACGTTCCTCCTGCTAAATAATTCAATATGTTTAAATACCAGATTTAATCACAGATATATCCATGATACTGTAAAATATCTTTATTTTATGCTACAGATATTACTCCCTGCTGTAGGGTCACATGAAATTCAAAGAACAAAACAATGCTTTATCACATGTAATACATCTCAACACTTTGTCAAGTCTCAGTGAAGACTGACTGTAGTCTGGCAATCCCAGTCTCTGCACTTTTAATTAATTTTACTTAGTGACCTTTACTTAATAAAAACATCAAACAGAAATGTGGACTGGCTATGCTGTTCTTCTTTTGTACATTTAGTAAAATCTTTATTTATTAAAAAAAAAATTATTTTTATGTGCCTGTTAAAGAAATTACAAATGTATATATTAAGATCTGTATTTAGATGACAATTGCCATTAAATTGATATGTTCTGGTTTAAAAAATAATTATTCAAGTGTGTATTCTTAACACAGAAAGGTACCTTTCATTGCTCTAAATTCCTTTCTTCTTTTTTTTTTTTTTTTTTTTGCTGCTGTGATCCGACTTCTTGTTAGAGGGTGTCTGCATTCATTCTCCGTGGTTTCATGGTCTCACTGTATGTAGGTATGTAACCGCCCTCATTTGCTCTATTGAGTTTGACTAAGGACTGTGGACTATGGGATTTGTAGTGTGCATAGAGCAGTGCACATGACCGGAATTAATTTGGTTGCTGGGGGAAGGAAGAGGAGAGGCTTGGGAGCTCACGGAGGATGTTACAAGGAGGGGGAAAAACAGAGTAACAAATGTTTTAATGAAAAAGAGATTACAGAGCCATTAAGTAGAGGATGTGTATGGATGATGTTTGTAAAATAAGTATATTGTTTAGTGTAACTTTAATATGTAATGTGTTATATTTAACATGTTCCAACTATTGTTTTGAGAACATAACAAAAACAGAGAAAAGTAATTATAGGCATTGCATAGCAAGAGATGCAATGGGCTTGATTTACTAAAATGGAAGAGTGCAAAATCTGGTGCAGTTGTGCATGATAAGCAATCAGCTTCTAACTTCAGCTTGTTCAGTTAAAGTGTTACTAAACCCACAACAGTGCAATCAGTCTGTATATGCAGTAAAGCATGCTTGTTATACTCACTGTAGAACCTAAGGGGTTAATCATTTTCATTGTGAAAAAATGCTGCTTGATACTGTTTTCCCTGATCCTCCCCATCTTCCAGTGCCCCCCTCTTATCTCCTGATACGATAGATAGTGTAGTGTCACTCTGCACGTGCTCAGTTTGGTGTGTAATGCTAGAGAGGTTTTTTTTTTCTTGGGAGAGTGCATGTGATCAGCACAGGGCCTATTAGCGCTGTCCAGACAGAGGTCATTGGTTTTGCATCCTCCTAGAGCAGAAAGAAAACTCCTCCGACAAGTTTTAACCAGTTCTCTGCGGAACATTGATAGAAGTCACAAGACTGCTCCAACTGCTGATGAGAAAAGGTATTTAGCAGTTTATTTTCACTAAACTAATTGCATTTCTATGTTCTGTGTACTGTGGGAGACCTGATTGAATGAATCCAGGGTCCTGGGTTTAGTAACACTTTAAGCTTTGGTTAATCTTTGATAACAACCTGAAAGCGGATTGGTTTCTATGCAGAGCTGCACCAGATTTTGCACTCCCAGTTTAAGTAAATCAACCCTAACATGTTTACAGCTTCCATTTATTTTTCTGTAAGAAACTACACGTAGTTATCAACATAATATTGCAGAGAGTCATAGAGAAAACAGGAAACATTAATATGTTCTCTAAAAGTATCTATCTTCTAATAGCATTGAATATTGAACCTGAATTTCAATAATTGCAGTACATACGTGTAGCACTCCCAGTGCTGGGACAAGGTCATCTAGTGCCCAGGGTGAACATGCCAAATTGCACCCCCCAAGATGTATGAGCATTATGTGTCAGCAAAGCATATATTTTCCCTCCTCCCAGCACAAACCTTTGCCCCCCATGTTGCCTCCCAACACAAATCCCCCCACGTTGCTACTCCCCAAATTTCCCCTCCTACAACAATTCTTACCTCCTGACGCCCCTCAAATTCCCCCTTCCAACCCAAATCCCACACATTCCAACACATAATGAGCATTATGTATCACTCCCTTCCCCCAAAAACAAATCAAGCACTAATCTGCATGCTAAGCATACATTTTCCCTCCTCCCAGTACAAATCTTCCCCCCTGTTGAAATCTCCCATCCCAGCACAAATCTTTTCCCCCCATCTTGCCTCCCAACACAAATCCCCCCACATTGCTACTCCCCAAATTTCCCCTCCTAGAACAATTCTTACCTCCTGACGCCCCTCAAATTCCCCCTTCCAACACAAATCCCCTCACCCCAATTTCCTCATGGTGCCCCCCCACCTCACAGTGCCCAGGGCAGCCGCCCCTCCTGCCCACACCTTGTCCCGACCCTGAGCGCTACTCCTGTAGGAGGCGCAGAAATACTGTCCAGGTCTTCCCCAAATACTGTGCCCCACAGCCAGGCACATAGGCTCATTCACACATTTCTCTAATTACTAGTCTAGGGGTGTTGCTTTTGTTGTTTTAATTTTCGTAGAACTTGTATAGGGATGGGGAATTTGGTAGGATACTCTAGAAATAAGAACTATATACAGTTAAGGACTTTAAGTATTCTCTTGGATAAGCTATGACAAAGTCCCTACTTGAAGCAAACAGTAGACTTCAGCTTTAAAAGTAGTTACAGGCTTAAGCAGAGTTGTAGTAGTAAGAGGTTAAATGGACAGAGCTCTTCAGAAAACCACCCTATGTTCCCTTTAGCCTAGACCCACAGATGATTCCTAGCACCAGAGGGGGTTAAGTAACATACAGTCTCTAAGATCCTTTAGGGGTGTCTGTACTCACAAGGCCCAAGAGCAGATGGACGCCTTCCTCTGTGGTACCAGACCAGCACTCCAGTAGACGGAGCCTTAGCCAGCTTTAGTAGAACCCGGGTCTCAGCATTCTGGCTCTCAGGTCACCCACCTGAGGCTGCACGGCAGTAGTTGCCTGGGAGGGCAACATACCCTCTCCTAGGCTGGAACAATCCTATACAGGAAAGACTCAAAACTCAGTGTGTTGTCTGAATATATACAGTTACCCAGCATTCCATCAGAGCCTCTCTCTCTGGGATAGGCCAGGGCTTTACCAATATTCATGCAGCCATCTACATAGCTCCACACCTATTTTTCCAGAAGCTTCTTAAGTTTTCTGGTTTCAGAGGGAGCTATCGGGTTGGCAGTAGCTAAGCAGACTGAGAAGACCTAATTAGCAGAACACAGCAACACTGATTACAGTGTGTGAGTTATGCTTTTACCTAGACCAGCGGTTCTCAACCTGTGGGTCGCGACCCCTTTGGGGGTCGAACAACCCTTTCACAGGGGTCTCCTAAGACCATCGGAAAACACATATTTCCGATGGTCTTAGGAACCGAGACACCGCTCCTCTATCAGTTTTCAGGCGGATCCGCCCACATGCAGATAAGTCCACATTTCCCTGGATGCGATGTGTGCGCGGGATGACATGCCGCCTCTGTCATCTGGCCACATCCCCGGGATCAGTCAACAGCTCCGCCTCCTCGCCAGTGATTGGCCGCCGGAACTGTAGCTCAGGAGAGGCACACAGGCGGCCAATCACCGGCGAGGAGGAGGAGTCGAGCAGCAGTGCGAAGATCAAAGAAGATCGAGCAAGGGAGTGGCCGGAGAAGGAAGGCAGCTGACAGGTAAGTCTGTAGCGTGCAGATGGTGCTGCTGCAGCCAGGTATGCTGGCTGTAGATGGGAGAGGGAGGGAGTGAGCCCAGGCTGGAGCAGGAGTCAGCATGGTAAGTATCATTGGTGTCAGTGGGAGGAATAGTGCCCCATCATTGGTGTCACTAATACCAATGATGGGGCACTATTCCTCCCACTGGCACCAATGATGGAGCACTATTTCCTCCCCCCCCACTGACACCAACGATGGGGAACTATTCCTCCCCCCACTGACATCAACGATGGGGCACTATTCCTCCCCCCACTGACACCAATGATGGGGCACTATTCCTCCCCCACTGACACCAACGATGGGGCACTATTCCTCCCCCCACTGACACCAACAATGGGGCACTATTCCTCCCCCCACTGACACCAACGATGGGGCAATATTCCTCCCCCCACTGACACCAACGATGGGGCACTATTCCCCCCCACACTGACACCTACGATGGGGCACTATTCCCCCCCACACTAGTATCAATGATGGGGCACTATTCCCCCCCCACTGACACCAATGATGGGGCACTATTCCTCCCACACTGACACCAATGATGGGGCACTATTCCTTCCACTGACACCAACAATGTGGCACTATTCCTCCCACTGATACCAATGATGGGACACTATTCCTCCCACTGATACCAACGATCGGACACTATTCCTCCCACTGACACCAATGATGTGGCACTACTCCTCCCACTGCAAAATTACAGTTATGAAGTAGCAACGAAAATAATTTTATGGTTGAGGGTCACCACAATATGAGGAACTGTATTAAAGGGTCGCGGCATTAGGAAGGTTGAGAACCACTGACCTAGACTGTCTACAGTGGGACAGCTACATTTACAAACTACATCTAACTAGCTCCACCTAGCACCTATCTAGGGGGGTGCTACGTGTGCTTGTATTAATTTTGTAAGGCAGCACATTTTCTGAGAAGGTAGTATATTAAAGAACCAGGGAGAAGAGAGATGATGAGAAAAGAGATAATAAAAAGAAGAGAGCAGAGAATAAAAGGAGGTCTAAACAAGAGGAGAGGGATCCGCTAAAATGTTGATTTCCCAATTGAATCTATAGAAAAAATGCCTCTCAGGCGAAGAAAGATTCAAAGTTATTTCATTTATACGGTTATGACAGGCAGATATTTTCCCAAAAATGACAGAGCTGGAAGATGTGTGTTAGATTTTTGTCATTTGTAGTGCTGCGTCCTTCTATTTCTCATATGAATCAACAGAAGGTCTGAAGCTACATATTTGCAGTTAACACCTTCCTTCCTCTCAGGCTGATTGCACAGAAAGTTAAAGTGTTTCTTAACCCAGGACCTAGCATTCACTATATCTGGTCTACAGTACACACAACATGGAAATTATATTATTTTAGTAAATACAAACCGCTAAATACCTTTTCTAATCAGCAGTTAAAGCAGTCTTGTGACTTCTATCAGTGCAGAGCACATGTTAAACTTGTAGGAGGAGTTTTCATTCACCTACCACTGCTCACAGATTACATAACCCCTGACCCTCTGTCTGGACAGTGCTGACTGGCCCTGTGCTGATCACATGCACTCTCCCAAGAAAAAGAAAAAAATATTTAGCAGTACTCACCAAACTGAGCATGTGCAGAGTGTCGCCGAGACTGTGTGTTCTATCAAGAGATGAAATGGGGAATGTGAAAGAAGGGGAGGATCAGAGAAGACAGCATCAAACTTCCTTTTTACACAGTGCAGAGGCTTAACCCCTTAAGTTTCACAGTGAAAAATAACAAGCATGCTTTACTACATATACAGACTGATCTTACTGTTGTGGGTTTAGCAACACTTTAACAACCCTCTGTAAGCAATAACAAGCACTTCCAATGTTGGAGTTGTCAGCTAGCTCGTAGAAGTGCCTCTCAGCATGCCAGTTCTTGCCCAGGTATCTAGCTGGGATGACACCATATCCCTTAACAGGTCTACCAGGACTTTACTTGTACCTCTTATTATTCATAAGCACACTAAGTTAGAGTTTAAAAATATTTCTATATTATTTTCTTTCAATCATTTTCAAAATCAATGCACAATTAAAATATGTATAGTACAAAAACATGCAAAACATCTATGTGATACAGATGAGTGATTGCAATCATATACTATAATATTCACTGGACTCCTCCACAAATGATATATATTTCACGGACTACATATCTGCTTCTTTAGGAGTATTATATTTCGTACAGTATAGGAACACCTGGCACCCAGTAAACATTGTGTTTGATTTAATAAACCGGGAGAGTACAAAATCTGGTGCAGCTCTGCATAGAAATCAGTCAGCTTCCAGGTTTTATTGACAAAGGTTAATTGAACAAGCTGGGGTTAGAAACTGATTGGTTACCATGCACAGCTGCACTGGATTTTACACTCTCCAGTTTCCTTATTTCATGGCGCAGACTGTATGAAATGACAAGGATGTCACAAGTCACATTGGACTGTTAGATTGGAAGGACCAGACTCATAGTTACATAGTTAGTCTGGCTGAAATAAGACAAAAGTCCATCCAGTTCAACCATTAAAAAAAGAAGAAAAATAAAGTTATAATCCTACACCTACAGTTGATCCAGAGGAAGGCAAAAAAAGCCAGCAAAGCATGATTCAATTTGCTCCTGCAGGGAAAAAAATTCCTTCCTGATCCCCCAAGAGGCAATCGGATATTCCCTGGATCAACTTTACCAATAAATAGGTAGGTGTCCGAAACATAACAGACAGAGGATGCATGCCAAATACCCAAAATGTGTTTTTTTATAATCCAGGATTCTAGAAAAATCTTAAAGACAATAAAATGTTATAAACGTGTTCCCAAATTACGTATATGTATAAGGTTTGGAGAACCTGGTCTCACTATTAAAATAATTAAGAATCAAGTATACGCATTATGCATATTAAAAGATATTACGGACCACAAGGCCATCTTTTCCCTTTTGCTGTAGAAAGTGCCCATTGAAACCCAGGGTCTGGAGGTGACTCAAATAAGGTGAAAAATATATGACTAATTTCTCTTAGAGTAAGAGTAACAGCCTTTCTTCAGCTGTCTTTCTAAAGTAATGCATTTCTGGCAACATGTTACCAGCAGTCTCTTAGGCCTGGTTCACACTAGTGCAACTACTGATGCAACTTGAGTTGCACAGATTCACATGATTATGGAAACTACATTGTTTTCGATGGGGACAGTTCACTTCAACGCAACTTAGCACTCATTCAGCATAGAGAGTTTGGAAAAGGTTCCTGTGCTACTTTGGCGTGATTCCAGTGCAATTTTGGCCCCATAGATTATACAAACCTTATCAAAGTTGCATCCAAGTAGCATTGCATATTCACACTGAAAGTTGGATCAAAATCATATTGCAGCAGTGAGAACCTAGTCTTAACCAGTCTCTCAGATTAACAGGTTGAACGGAGGAATTGATTTTATATTAAGCCCACCCACATAACATGAAATGGCAGAATTGCAGATAATGTCATATATAGTGTTTACAATAACTGTCTGGAGTCATTTTAACTGGTATATTTCTAAGCAAAATACATTGCCAAGTATGAAGCAAGTTTTTTCCTGCAATGAAAACAAGGGATGCCGGTTCAAATCCCAACCATGGCACTGCCTGCATGGAGTTTGCATGTTCTCCCTGTGACTACGTGGGTTTCCTACGAGAACTCCAGTTTCCTCCCACACTCCAAAGACATGCTGGTAGGTTAAATGACTCCTGTCTAAATTGGCCTTAGTATGTGTATGTATGAATGTGAGTTAGGGACCTTAGATTGTAAGCTCCTTGAGGGCAGGGACTGATGTGAGTGTATAGTATATATGTAAAGCACTGCGTAAATTGACAGCGCTATATACGCACCTCTAATAAATAAATAAAAATAAATAAATTGCAAATGAAACAATGAGTTAACAAATCTTTGCTTCTTAGATTGCTTGGAAATGATCATACCTAATAACTGGCAAAATGTAAATGATCTTTATCAGTAATAATATTACATTCGGAGACCTGTTATCAGTTTCTCCAGTTGTTTTCTGTGTTTGTTTTCTTTTGTTTCCATCCTGCACTTCTCTTACTTACATGAATGTTAGAAGTCTCAGCTTCTGGAAATTAAATTTTGCAGATAGTGGCTTGTTTTATTAAGATTTTTTTACCACATAATTGTCTTGGACCTACCTTAATGGAAATGTAATTTGACTGGTTCTGTGTTAAATAACAATCGGGTTTGCTTTGACAGAGACAGAAAGTGTCTTATTCAAAAGTTGGCACTGAACAATCTAAATGCTAATGTGAGAAATTTGGGGGAAATAGTGGTGCTATAAACATTTGTGTTAACGCTTCATTTTCAGGTATTTTTATGGTATTCCACTGCCATCTCTGGAAAAATAAAATGATTGCGTATTTGGCATTAAGGATGCATGTTATTACTGTTTTTAGCTTGGTTACACCCTTTAAATCCTACTTGCATACTACTTGCTTCGTGCCAGTTCACATATATGCGGATTGGATGTGGTTTGAACCGCATCCAATCCACATGACATGTGAAATACCATTGCTTCCTATGGTGTCTGTTCACATATGTCCAGTGCACTGGCGGTGTGGATTCAGTGCGGATTGAAAGAGGGTCATGTATGATTTCTGAGCAGTGCCTTAAGGTTCAGGTGTGGATTACAGGCTGTTGACTTCTATAGGAACTGTTCCTAAACCGCATATTTATGAACAGGATAAGATCCTGAACTAATCCTGTCTTGAATCTGACGTAAACCTGACGTGAACCGCTGAACAACTACAGCATCAATTAGCTATGAAACCTGAGATTCAATCTGCACCACACATGTGTGAATCAGCTGTTAGACTGTATTCACATATGGTGCTTCTGAATTGCGGGCAGAATCGATGAAATTCTGCTTGCAATTTCAAAATACTCTGCGAAAATGACAAATCACAGAACCAGGTATTCAGGTGCCATTCATTTTAGTGGCACTTGAAAATGCGGTGCGGTTCTGCCACGATTGTCACCCACAAGAAGTTCAGGAACTGCTTTTGGGCAACACTCTTTGCATGATGCTGTTTGCCACAACTGCAGTGTAATTTATCGCACAACAATCGCGGCGATTTGTCATTTTAGCAGAGTGCTTTGTATTTCTGCCCCCAATTAAAAATGCCCATCTTAATACCAAGTTCTGTGAAGCTGGCACAGCCAGCTTAAGTAACGTCACAAAATGCCAAGATTGTAACCACTTGTCCTCCAGATGATTTACCCGTTTCCTGACCAGGCCATTTTCTGCGATACTGCACTGCGTTATTTTAACTGATAATTGTGTGGTCATGTAATGCTGCACCCAAATTAAATACATGTCCATTTTTTTCCCACGAATAGAGCTTGCTTTCGGTGGTATTTGATCGTATCTGCATTTTTTATTTTTTGCGCTATAAACACAAAAAGACTGACAATTTTGAAAAAAAACTAGATTTTTGACTTTTTGCTACTAAACATATCCAGTGAAAAAATTGAAAAATCAAATTTCGTCATAAATTTAGGCCAAAATGTATTCCCAATAAAAAAAATTTAAAAAATCCCAATACATGTAAATTAATTGGTTTACATGAAAGTTATAGCATTTACAAATGGCGGTATAGATACCGGAATTTTTCTTTTTCTTTTTACTAGTAATGGCGGTGATCAGCAACTTATAGTGGGACTACGGCGGGCATTCTAACACTGGGGGGAACTGACTTGGTGTCACTGACATCCCCAGTGACACCAATACAGTGATCAGTGCTAATAAAAAGCACTGACACTGTACTAATGGCACTGGGCAAGCTGATAAACTCACATTTTTAACATTACACAGCTAAAATTACCAGCGTTATCAAAACGTCCAGTGTGCATGAAGACTAAACACATATATGTATGTTGGATGCCATTCAAATTTTTTAAACATATTCTTCAGATTTTTTTAACATATAAAAAAGTAATTTTAACATATATTTTTATATATATTTGTAAATGCATTCCAAAAATGTATATTTGTATTTTTAAAGACATACAGTATATTTGAAATGTATTTTTAAAAATATTTTTCATATATTTTGTTATAAAAAAAACACATTTCAACATGCAATATATATATATATATATATATATATATATATATTGAATATGGCCAACATTTTAGAATTTAGAATATATGGTAATATATTTGGGAAGAATATTTTTAAATTATATTTCAAATACTGTATATTTTTCTTCCATATGGGAGAGCATAGAAATTAAATACTATTTTTAAACCAGTATAGAACCTATTTTGAATTTGTATAGACCTGGATTGTGGCCAATAGATCTTCTAAATAATTTAAAAGACCTGTAGCGGAAAAAGCTAGAATAATGCACAGAGCAGCCTTGCAGTTTTGATAAACACAACTAGAACAATACACAATTAGTCATACATAAACAAAATAAACCTCAAAATAATATAAGTATACGTTCATTGTCAGTGTTTATTTTCATAACATACATTTTCCAGTCTGGAACAGCTTATTGCCAGAAAGAATGTGAACCCCAAGTCTTCTTTCTAAATCCTGTGTGAGTGGTTGTTATAGAAGAGGCCCATGCATATGAATAGCAATGAGCATTAGTCATGTCTGTCTTCCTTTGTAAATCTGCTTACTAACCATATTTGGCCTTTAAAATGTCTTCATTTATGTCTTCATTTTTTTAAAACCAAATTTGTATCAATAAAGTATGTGCAACAGACATAACTATATAATTAAGTAGGGTTTATTACACTTGAAAAAAGGTAATCCATGAACTTTAAAGTGGTAGTAAAGTCACTTTCTACACTGCTCAAAAAAAATAAAGGAACACTTTTTAATAGGAGCATAGCATCAAGTCAATTAAACTCCTGGGATATTGATCTGGTCAGTTAAGTAGCAGAGGGGGTTGTTAATCAGTTTCAGCTGCTCTGGTGTTAATGAAATTAACAACAAGTGCACTAAATGGGCAACAATGAAACAACCCCCAAAACTGGAATGGTTTTACAGGTGGAGACAACATTTTTTCCCTACTCATCTTTTCTGAATGTTTTTCACTAGTTTTGCATTTGGCTAGGGTCAGTGTCACTACTGGTAGCATGAGGTGATACCTGGACCCTACAAAGGTTGCATAGGCAGTCCAACTCCTCCAGGATGGCACATAAATAGGTTCCATTGCCTGAAGGTTTGTTGTGTCTCCCAGCACAGTCTCAAGAGCATGGAGGAGATTCCAGAAGACAGGCAGTTACTCTAGGAAAGCTGAACAGGGCCATAGGAGGTCCTTAACCCATCAGCAGGACCGGTATCTGCTCCTTTGTGCAAGGAGGAATATGATGAGCACTGCTAGAGCCCTACAAAATTACCTCCAGCAGGCCACTAGTGTGAATGTCTCTGACCAAAGAATCAGAAACAGACTTCATGATTGTGACCTGAGGGCCGGACATCCTCTAGTGGATCCTTTGCTCACTGCCCAGCACCATAGAGCTTGATTAGCATTTGCCACTGAACACCAGAATTGGCAGGCCTACCACTGACGCACTGTGCTTTTCACAGATGAACACGTGACAGGGTCTGGACAAGCCACGGAGAATGTTATGCTGTCTATAACATCATTCAGCATCACCGTTTTAGTGGTGGGTCAGTGATGGTCTGGGAAGGCATATCCATAGAGGAACGCACAAGCTAGACAATGGCACCCTGACTGCCATTAGGTATCAGCATGAAATCCTTGTACCAATTGCCCGGCCTCATGTGGCGAGAGTATGCAGGCAGTTCCTGGAGGATGAAGGAATTGATACCATTGAATGGCCCCCACTCTTGCCTGACCTAAATCCAATAGAACACCTCTGGGATATTATGTTTCGGTCCATCCAACGACCCCAGGTTGCACCTCAGACTGTCCAGGAGCTCAGTGATGCCCTGTTCCAGATCTGGGAGGAAATACCCCAGGACACCATCCATTGTCTCATTAGGAGCATGCCCCAATGTTGTCAGGCATGCATACAAGCATGTGGGGGCCATGCAAACTACTGAGTACCAGTTTGAGTTGCTGCAATGAAATTTCAGCAAAATGGACTAGCCTGCTGTATAATTTTTTTTCACTTTGATTTTCGGGGTGTCTTTGAGTTCAGTCCTCTGTAGGTTGATAATTTTAATTTCCATCAAACAATGGGGCATCCATATGTTCCTAACACATTACCCAGTCCATATCAATATAGATATCCAGCATGATATTTTTCCCCACTGAGATCTGATGTGTTTCTAAAGTGTTCCTTTAATTTTTTTGAGCAATGAGTGTTGTTACCTACAGGTAAGATTACAATAAAGCTTACCTGTTTACGAGATATTCTACAGAGCATCAGCCAGTGACAATACCAGCACAAGCACTCTGAAGGAACAGCATACCCATGCCGTTCCTTCAGAGATGTGTGTCATGGCCAAAACGCCTGCGCACATACGCGGGAATGATGTCATAGGCAACTTGGCCATTTAAACAGCCGCAGCCCACCAACACAAAAGGAAGATCTGGTGAAAATGGAAGCCGTCTGCAGTGGTGACAGTCCCCCGCTGGAGGGATTCATTCTAAGGTAAGTCTTTCTTAATGTGCTAGTATGCGATGCAATGCAATACAGTGCAGGCAAATGCACTGCATTTGTAATCTGCATTTGGGGTGTCATTAGGAATGTTTTTGACACTTGCAGCAGATTGTACACCCAGTGCTTTTGGATTATGGTGCAGGAAACAAGCACAGAACACAAGTTTCCCCCACCAAGTTCCAGTGTGAAGCAGCACTTAACCACTTCCACCCCCTTCCTGTCCTGGCCAGCTTTCAGCGCTGTCGCACTTTGAATGACAATTGCACGGTCATGCAACACTGTACTCATATGAATTTTTTTGAGACAAATAAAACTTTATTTTGGTGGTATTTATTCACCACTGGGATTTTTATTTTTTTTTGCTATATAAACAAAAAAGTCCAAAAATTTTGAAAAATGTTTTTATAAATTTTTGCAAATAAATAATCTTTCTTCATAAATCTTGGCCAAAATGTATTCAGTTATCTTTTTAATAAATAAAAAATAACCCAAATTACTTTATAACCAAAAATTATATTTTTATTTTTTTATTTTTTACATTTTTATTTTATTTTGTTATTATTATTTATGTTTTTTTTAACATACTGTCACCCTAGCAGTACATTGTCACCATAGTGACACTGTACTACTTGTGGGGGGTGATGAAAATTGTTTTTGCTCTGACATGCACTGTTAACTGTGGGACCTTATATAGACAGGTTTATGCCTTTCCTAATCAGGTCCAATCAACTGAATTTCCCACAGGTGGACTCCAATCAAGTTGTGGAAACATCTCAAGGATGATCAGTGGGAACAGGATTCACCAGAGCTCAATTTTGAGTGTCATGGCAAAGGCTGTGAATACTTATGTACAGGTGTTTTTTTTTGGTTTATTTTTCATAAATTGCAAAGATTTCAAAACAAACTTCTTTCACATTGTCATTATGGGGTATTGTTTGTAGAATGTTGAGGGAAAAAAATGAATTTACTCCATTTTGGAATGGGGCTGTAACATAACAAAATGTGGCAAAAGTTAAGTGCTGTGAATACTTTCTGGATGCACTGTAGGTATACAACACAACAACCATGCAATGTGAAAGTCCTATAAAATGTTATTTACGGGTAAACGTTACAATAACAGCATTATATATGCACTTACTGAAAAAACTATTTTTTCCCTTTTAAGAAAAAAGCTGTTTTTCAAAAATGTACATCTGTGTTCGAGTGAATTATATCCAAAGTCATACAGTACATTTGTTTGACCTGACTTGCACATCTGTACTTTGCACAATAACAGTTGTATTATGGAAGTTTTTATGTGGTGCTTAACCTTACTCTGAAAGAAAAGCTAGGCAGCCAAATCATTTATACCCCCATCTGCCTCAACAGAGTGCAGATTTGTTCGGACTCTCTGCTGGGACTACAACATCCTGCTGATCTGGGGATAACATCACACTCTGATTCTGTATCTTATTCCAGGGATTAAAATAGCTACAGCTATCCTACCACTTTCATCATTCGCTCTTGTCAGGCTACCACTGTGATTTAATTAGTGGACTGCGCTATGATCAGACATGTTTGTAGCCTAACAGACACGCATTAAATTAATAGCATTTTCGTTCCCCACTGTGTAAATTCATGGATGTATGCAGAATTTTATTGCAAATTTCTCTGCATTGTTATGTAACACAGAGAATTCCAGCAGGTGTTCTACAGACAATGAAAAGTGTGTTATGTCTCATTTTAAGGTTTGTTTCATATGTATTAGGCATTGTTGTCTACTAAATGTGCAAAACATTTTAAGCAGGACTAAAGCACACTTATCCTGAGGTTTTCTTGTGAGTTAGGTACACTTCCTCACAGACTTCTGTGAGGTCTTGTGGTTTTGGTGAGGCAAACCATAGATGACCCGATTTTATTTCCTGCAACCATAGGTTGCTGGAAAGAAAATTGCTGTACTGCTATCCAACTGATTATGTTGATGGGGGAATGTCTTCCGTGGAGCTATTGTGTTCTGCCTGAGGGGAGCCTTCCTGGCCGGCAGAACACAGTGATTACTGCTAGTAGCTGTAGCCACCGGGAGTGCTCACATGTAAAAATCTGACAGGCTGGTTACACCCAAGTCAATCAATCGATCAACTGGGGTACAACTATCTTGTCCATAGATGGATAAAATCTTGGTCGGTCCTTGCTGAATCGGCCGAGATGCGATCTTTCTATGGCAGGCTTGAGGCTTCAGAACGCGTACCAAAACTGTGCCGCATCTTTGGTGCACTTCCTGAAACTGCGCCAAAACTGCAGGACATTATAGAAGTCTATAGGAAAGGTTAGCTAACCCATAGAAACCCATGGGTTAGCTTTACCCAAAGTACCCAAAGAGGTGAGGGCCTCATCAGGGCAGTGTGAAGCCTCTCTTAAATGTTAACCTAGTTTGGACACAGAAGGCTTGAAAAAAAACATGTGATGCTACTCATTTTGTGTGACTTTCAAGGTGTTTAAAGTGATATTAAAGGCAATTTAAAAAAAATGCAAACATGTTATACTTACCTGCTCTGTATAATAGTTATGCACAGAGCAGCCCCAAACTTCCTCTTCTCGGGTCCCACACCGACTCTCTCGGCCCCTCCCTCCTGCCAAGTATCCCCACAGCAAGCAGTTTGCTATGGGGCACCTGAGCAGGCTCTCTCCTGAGCTGCTGATCTGTGTGTCCATTCACACACAGAGCCAAGGCTCAGTTCCGCCCACCCCCCTTTCTCCTCATTTGCTCACTGGCTGTGATTGACAGCACTTCTGTCTCAACCAATGAGGAGAGAAACTCACCGGAGAGTCGAGGGGGCTCAGGTAAGTATTGGATACTACCTTTTCTCTGCAGCCGCTCATTGATCTCCCCCATCTCCCATTACATACACTATATTGCTAAACGTATTGGGACACCCCTCCAAATTATTGGATTCAGGTGTTCCAATCACCTCCATTCCCACAGGTGTATAAAATCAAGCACCTAGGCATACAGACTGCTTCTACAAACATTTGTGAAAGAATGGGTCGCTCTCAGAAACTCAGTGAATTCAAGCATGGTAACATGATAGGTTGCCACCTGTGCAATAAGTCCATCCATGGAATTGACTTGCTACTAAATATTCCACGGTCAACTGTTAGTGGTATTATAACAAAGTGGAAGCAACTGGGAACAACAGCAACTCAGCCACAAAGTGATAGGCCACGTAAAATGACAGAGTGGGGTCAGCACATGCTGAAGTGCACAGTAGGCAGAAGTCGCCAACTGTCTGCAGAGTCAATAGCTAAAGACCTTCAAACTTCGTGTGGCCTTCAAATGAGCACAACAACAGTGCGTAGAGAGCTTCATGGAATGGATTTCAATGGCCGAGCAGCTACATCCAAGCCTTACATCACCAAGTGCAATGCAAAGCGTTGGATGCAGTGTGTAAAGCACGCCGCCACTTGACTCTGAAGCAGTGGAGACGTGTTCTCTGGAGTGATGATTTTCTGGAGTTGGGCTTGGCCCCTTAGTTCCAGTGAAGGGAACTCCTAAGGCATCAGCATACCAAGACATTTTGGACAATTTTAACTTTGTGGGAACAGTTTGGGGGTGACCCCTTCCTATTATAACATGAGTGCACACCAGTGCACAAAGCAAGGTCCATAAAGATTTGGATGAGCGAGTTTGGACTGGAGGAACTTGACTGGCCTGACCTCAACCTGACCTCATAAATGCGCTTCTTGAATAATGGTAAAACATTCCTATAGCCACACTCCTAAACCTTGTGCTCAGTCTTCACAGAAGAGTTGAAGCTGTTATAGCTGCAAAGGGTGGGCCAACTCAATATTGAACCCTACAGACTAAGACTGGGATGCCATTAAAGTTCATGTGCGTGTAAAGGCAGGCTGACCAATACTTTTTGCAATATAGTGTATGTGGCTGTGTCTCTAGGTAAGTGACTTTGCTTGCCATGCTGCCTACTTTTATATTTCTGCTTTCTGTCAACACATACATGCCAATCCTTGTAAAAGGAAAATGGTTTTGGTCTGGTGATTGGCCACTCAAGCCTGTGTACTGCAATCTGGTAGGCAGTCACATGCTATCCCATACCTGGAAGTGACCAGTATTGTGACAGCTGGCATGGAGCAACTGAATGGTGGGTAGCATAGTAAAGGTGAGCAAACATTTTGGGATGGGGGGCTAATAAGAAACTATCACTTTGACCTAAGGATTTTCTGTAAAAGTGTTAATGAGGAATATTTACTAAAGCTGGAGAGTGCAAAATCTGGTGCAGCTCTGCATAGAAACCAAACAGCTCCCAGGTTTTATTGTCAAAGCTTCATTGGACAAGCTGAAGTTAGAAGCTGATTGGCAAACATGCACAACTGCACCAGATTCTGAGTTCACCAGTGTTAACATTTATTTATTTCAGGTACTTATATAGCGCCATAAAATATATATATATATATATATATATATAGTACATTCATATCAGTCCCTAACCTTAAAGGGGCATTCAGTCTAAGGTCCCTAACTTACATTCAGACAAATACTAGGGCTAATTTAGAGAGGAGCCAATTAACGTACCAGCATGTCTTTGGAGTGTGGTAGGAAACCAGAGTACCCGGAGGAAACCCATGCAGGCACAGGGAGAAAATGCAAACTCCAGGCAGGTGATGACATGGTTGGGATAAATTTTCCCCAATGTGTTTTGAAAGCATATGTAACCCTTTCTTGTTTTTTTATATCAGCTGTGGGTTTAGGATTCTGAGAATGCATTTTTTCCTTTATTTTTAAATTTAACAGTTTTAAAACCCAGCTAAGCTTTCAGTTTAAATCAACTAAATTCATTGCAGGTACCTCAAAACAAAGTGTGCAACATCCTACAGTTTGTTTTCTTTATAAAACAGACACAGCTTGAGTAGAAAAGCATGTCTCTGCCAGCATGCTGTAGAGAAAGTCCCTTGCTCTCTGTAAAAGCAGTATTTTCTCTGCAGTGGTCTGACATATCCCCTGAATAGTCAGCACTTTAACACTGACATCTTGAAAACTTATGATTCCTGCTCATGAATGATGAGCTGTGGCTCTAAATGAGCACAGGGTGTGAAGACCTCTATAATGAGATCCCCGCTTCCGAACAGAGTCCAACTACAGCATACTGGCAAAGGACAGTTTTTTACTGAGGTTGTGCCTTCTTTAAAAAAAAACTGCACACCATGGGGGGAATTCATTTTTCTGGCGTTAACCCCTCTTGTTAATATGTTGCACCAAATTCAGGAAGCATTTGCAACACTTTTGGTTCTGACAGCAACTCGTGCAGAAAATGGTAGTTCTAAAAAGCTCCACTTTTACATCGTGTTGCATTGAATGCGCCAAATGTAAAAGTGGAGCTAATTAATACCAACTCTCCTTTGGCGTATAGAGAGAAAAACTGGCTTACAGACGTTTTGTGAAAGTGTCTCGTGTGCATTCAAAAAGTGGCTCAGTATGAGCCAATTTCAAGTACAAGATCTTGGCAGGTACATGAATTTGGCACATCCTGTACCACTTTTAGAATTCAAGAGAGACACTTCCAAAAGAACTGCCTGTGCCTGTGTTTATGAATTCCAATGTTTGTGCTGAAGACTGAGCTGGATTGACTGGTTAAGTCACTGGTCATAAGTGAGTTGGTTGCGTGGGTGGGTAGGGACATGTCCCTCCAGTCAGTTGTACCCAGTGGTGGATATTAGCGGTAAACCCTCTTAGGGTTTGTGTTGCTGCCTTTCTGGTACAGCCTTGAGGTAGTTTCCACACGTAAACTTGGAATAATTGAAAAGAAGGAGCTCCCAATGTCCAAAAGAATGCACTTTTGATGGTAGATTAGAAGGCATTTATTGAGAGTAGCGACAAGTACATCAAGCCAATGCATTTCGGGAGAAAAGACTCTCCCTTCTTAAGGGCTGTTGCTGTAAGCTATTAAATGGGAAAAATTCCCACATCGGTTATATATTTTCCAAGTTTTGGAGCAAAAAATAACAGTCACCTCCTAATCTACCATCAAAAGTGCATTCTTTTGGACATTGGGATCTCCTTTTCTGTTATTCCAAAAAAGCCTATGAAAAAGGTACCAGGGGCATCTCATGGGGCCCCCTACTGACCCCGAGCCCTGGGGCAGTGCCCGAGTTTCCAAATGGTCCCTGATTGTATTTATCTAATTTAAATTGAACATTCACTTGGACTTGAAGCCTTGTTTTAGTCTCCAGCAACAAAAACACAATGTGCAATAGCATACCCATAAATCTGTTCTCAAATTAATATTAAACATTGTACAGTCTACAACAATGAAAAGCAATTGCCTGCATGTTCAGCTTCAAACAAATGTCAAGGGTGACATGGTATAGCATTCCATTTTAAGTTTTGAAAGTCTCAGGAAGAGGTGGAGCATCCAGCATGACATCTACAAAGAAAGTTAATGACCTGAGACAGGAAAGATGTGGAAAGTGTAGACAAGATAAGCAAACAGAAAGATAACAGTCAATGGTAGATTAAAACCTAATGATCCGCGCAGTCTGCTCATTTTCCAAAAAAGACTTTGTTACTTTTTTCAAAAATAGCTGACATTTTTCCATGTCAATAGACATCCGTATTAATTGGAACGTAAGGCATGGCAACAACCTTATTTTTATCTGTTCGGCAGAGTGGGATAAAGTGGCCAATTTTAAAGGGATTTTACTAAAACATTGCATACACAAACATCGGTATACTATTGATCATTGACCCATCTGAAATAAGTGACAGTCTGTGAGGCTCATGACAACTAATCAAGTAACGATTTTATGGACATGCTTGGACTCCTATGGATGTCCCATTTAAAAAAACCTATTATTATTATAAAACTCCTGAATCTCAAAGGTACTTTCTAAATTTAAATTGTTTTAGTATGGATTTTAAATTGAAAAAAGTATGCTAAATGTATATTATACAAACAAGAGAAGATAATAAAAATGACTACAATCTTTTATACTGACATCTATTGAAAGTTTGATAACCAAAGTGCCATACCTTTTCTACATTAAAGTCCTGAAAATTGAATTTATGGATTGAATTAAAATCTCTTAATTTGTTTCGTATGATAGGGACAGTCATTGTGCTGGACAAAGATAAAATAGAGGCTAGGTTAATCTTCCCACTGCCTTGCATGAAAAAAATGAAGATTAAGGTGACATGTGGAAAGGTATTTTTCATAAAGCATTTAATAGGAGAATTACAAGTTGCAATTCAATTATGCACTGTACAATAGACTCAAGATATTGAATGAGGATGCCTTCTGTTTCATTGAACCTTAGCTTATTAAATTTAACTATCTTGCTAGTATTGGTTGGAAAGTGTGGGTTTTTTTTCTCTTGTCATTAAATCTGACTTTTTTTTTACATACAAAACTAATAATAATATCAACGTTCTCCTGGTGTATTAAAGGGACATCTGTGATATTTACTTAAAGCAGCACTTCAGCCTTTTTTAAAACTTCCTTCCAGCAGCATTGTCTCCTTCTCTTTAAATAAAAATGGATGACAAAAATGAAATTTTCTAGCTGCAAATACCCTTTTTATCCATAGTTCCTATCCACTTCCTGTTTCTTCCTCTTAGGTAAATGATGGCAAACATCTGCTCCTATTGACTCCTGGGATATTTTCATCAGAAATCCTAGGAGTCTTCAGACTTTTTTTTTTTTTTTAATTGTGAGCTGGAGGCAGGCGAAGAATAGCTGAATGAGGGTGGAGAAGAGCTGTAAGAGGGAGGACAGGCAAAGATGGGTGGGGAATAGGCGGACTTGAGCAGAGGATGGACTCCGTTGTGTACTGGACATGCGCAAACTCACTACATGCCACTGTACTGTGCATGCGCAGACTTGTTATCTACTGCACATGTGCGGACCCATATTGTGGACAGCAGAGAAGCCATAAGAATTCCCCAGAAACTGAGGGCACTGGCTTCACCCACCGACATCCAATCTGATCTAACCTGCAAAATAGGGAAAGATGGAGATCCAATTCCCCTTCCGTCCGACGGATTGGGTCGGATGGAAATGGACAGGCGGTTTTCATCCGACTGCCCATTGAGGAAAGCGAGCTGCTCTGAGAGATCCTCCACTGAGCAAGTGGATCCGCTAAATGGGTCCGTCCATGTGAAAGGATCCTAACTGATTTCCTCATCAGTAGCTGAAAAATAGAAGAAGGCAATGAGGGTTCACAGAGCAGGTTTGTGCTGTTTGATGAATGACAGTATAAGAAACACATATGTCTGAAATGAGACAGCAATAATGTCTGTGTTTGTAAATCCAAACTAAATGCCCATGTCTAAAGAATAAAGCACGACACCAGCAGTTAATTTGTATTATTATATTCGCTAATGTCTAGGTCATGTGACCCCTTTTCTTCTTTGCACCTCCTCGTGGTCCCGCTCTAAGGCAGGGCTAAGCCACAACATGTCCCATGACTAGGTGATTTCAATTCTGCTTTTATAGGTCATCTTTTCCCCAGCAGAGAGGAGCTGACGACCAAGTAATACAGCTGCTAAATGTATCACTTCCCACTGCCACCAGAGGTTTGACTCAGCCGAACACTAGTTTAGTTTGGCCTTTTGCCGAACCTCTAAACAAACAGAGTTTTGTCTGAACCTCGGACCACACTGGAAGCTGACGTATCTGTCACTCGCTGAGGTGCAGCCCTCTAAAGATCGGAGAATCTTGATACTACTGGAAGAAAACACAAAAGGGCACACTCTCCTCGTGCATTACCGTGATAAAAAAGGATTTATTAAAAAATAAACAAATGTATACTCACAAACCAAGGGTCGTATAAACAGACAAGGAACCAAAGGTGACAGTCCCAGACAATAGAGGTCCTACGACAGAGTATGCTAACGCATTTCAGGAGTCAAACTCCCTTCCTCAGAGCTGAAAACACTAGACATGTTGGGATTCCATATATGGGGGAGCAAATGTTGTAAGAGACCAAATGAGCAATTGATATGAGACAAAAACCACACCCCCTCCAAGTGACCACTCAGCTGATGGGTCATATAGTGGAAAAGAAAGGAATGATATGTCAATGGCTGTAGCGCCCAAAGTTCCAGTCCTCTGTACACATACTGACAACCATAAGATTCTTATTGCTATTATCTGTATATGTACATGTATATAAAGGGAATGAAGAAGGACTTACTGTGCTGCCAAGTGGAGGACAGGGGAATATGAAATGAATGAAGGTCAGTAGAAATGGTGTCCTCCACGTGTATAGGGACGCCAAGAGCTCGAGCCGTGTATTGGCCGTCGCTCTGGATTGATCTGGACCGACTGTTGTTACTACGCATGCATGCTATGCGATGTGGCCA
Organism: Staurois parvus; assembly: GCF_062004578.1. Taxonomy (NCBI): domain Eukaryota; kingdom Metazoa; phylum Chordata; class Amphibia; order Anura; family Ranidae; genus Staurois; species Staurois parvus. Next base: position 1,049,147 of record NW_028318421.1, read on the forward strand.
AGCGCGCATGCGCCAGGTCTCTCCTCACTTGCTGGTCACGCACTGGAACTAAGTAATACTGAGGGCGGAAGTCGCCTAAGGAGAGGGGCTGGAGCTGGCAGCTACAGCGATCTCTAAAGAGTGGATAGTACAACATGTTTGGAGGCCGGACTGACTTGCACTACACAATATGTTGATAAGATGTGTGAATGTTGTTGAAGGGGGTGAGGATGGATCAAACGGGGAGCAAACAAAGCATGTGAACGTGTATATTAAAAAAAATATATATATACAGTGGGGCAAAAAAGTATTTAGTCAGCCACCAATTGTGCAAGTTCTCCCACTTAAAAAGATGAAAGAGGTCTGTAATTGACATCATAGGTAGACCTCAACTATGAAAGACAAAATGAGAAAAAAAATCCAGACAATCACATTGGCTGATTTGGAAAGAATTTATTTACAAATTATGGTGGAAAATAAGTACAAACAAGCAAGATTTCTGGCTCTCACAGACCTGTACCTTCTTCTTTAAGAGGCTCCTCTGTCCTGCACTCATTACCTGTATCAATGGCACCTGTTTGAACTTGTTATCAGTATAAAAGACACCTGTCCACAACCTCAATCAGTCACACTCCAAACTCCACTATGGTGAAGACCAAAGAGCTGTCGACGGACACCAGAAACAAAATTGTAGACCTGCACCAGGCTGGGAAGACTGAATCTGCAATAGGCAAGCAGCTTGGTGTGAACAAATCAACTGTGGGAGCAATAATTAGAAAATGGAAGACATACAAGACCACTGATAATCTCCCTCGATCTGGGGCTCCACGCAAGATCTCACCCCGTGGGGTCAAAATGATCACAAGAACGGTGAGCAAAAATCCCAGGACCACACGGGGGGACCTAGTGAATGACCTGCAGAGAGCTGGGACCAACGTAACAAAGGCTACCATCAGTAACACACTTCGCCGCCAGGGACTCAGATCCTGTAGTGCCAGACGTGTCCCCCTGCTTAAGCCAGCACATGTCCGGGCCCGTCTGAAGTTTGCTAAAGAGCATTTGGATGATCCAGAAGAGGATTGGGAGAATGTCATATGGTCAGATGAAACCAAAATAGAACTGTTTGGTAGAAGCACAACTCGTCGTGTTTGGAGGAGAGAGAATGCTGAGTTGCATCCAAAGAACACCATACCTACTGTGAAGCATGGGGGTGGCAACATCATGCTTTGGGGCTGTTTCTCCGCAAAGGGACCAGGGCAACTGATCCATGTACAGGACAGAATGAATGGGGCCATGTATCGTGAGATTTTGAGTGCAAACCTCCTTCCATCAGCAAGAACACTGAAGATGAAACATGGCTGGGTCTTCCAACATGACAATGATCCCAAACATACCGCCCGGGCAACGAAGGAGTGGCTTCGTAAGAAGCATTTCAAGGTCCTGGAGTCGCCTAGCCAGTCTCCAGATCTCAACCCCATAGAAAGGAGAGGAGATCTGCATGGAGGAATGGGCCAGCAACAGTGTGTGCCAACATTGTGAAGACTTACAGGAAACATTTGACCTCTGTCATTGCCAACAAAGGATATATAACAAAGTATTGAGATGAACTTTTGATATTGACCAAATACTTATTTTCCACCATAATTTGCAAATAAATTCTTTCCAAATCAGCCAATGTGATTGTCTGGATTTTTTTTCTCATTTTGTCTCTCATAGTTGAGGTCTACTTATGATGCCAATTACAGGCCTCTCTCATCTTTTTAAGTGGGAGAACTTGCACAATTGGTGGCTGACTAAATACTTTTTTGCCCCACTGTATATAAAAAAACAGATAAATGGTGAATGATATATAGCACTTAATAAAGTGCAAAATGCAGTCCAAAAGTGATATAACAGTCTCTTTCTTCCAACAATTAAAGTAATGCGCCAGTAACTTCAAGAGGTGTGCAAATCTATGGTGCGCCTCCACCTTCAGGCACGCCTGCTCACCTTAACAGCTGAGCCATATAAAATATAGGTCAACATATGCTCAATATTAATCCCACTGGATCCTCGTCTTCCACAGGTCTCTCCAGGTTCTCTCAGGAACAATCCTTTACGTCTCCACTCCAATGGATAGGTGCTCAAAAGATAAGGAACTCCTCATAGTGTAGTAAGGTTTTATTACCATAAAAATGTATAATAAATGCCACTCACATAGATACAGGATTCACAAAACCTAATACAAGCATTTAAGGGAAAAACAGGGTGAAAGCAAATGGAAGCTTCTGATGTCTTTTCTGGTGCGTGCAGGAGCTGCCATCTGGTTTCATCTTGTTTTTCCCTTAAATTTAACACTGTTTTTGTTGGTTTTCACACTTTATGCTTCAGCTCAGCCAGGTGTTTATTATAGCTCGGCCAGGTGTTTACTGTTACTGTGATTGAGTTTTATTTCTCATATAGGTGTCACATATTTATTGCTGTTCTTGTTGTTTTGTACACTATATCCTTCAGCTCAGCCAGATGTTGATTGATTGATGTACCACATATCATTTGGATTTAGTGGCTTAGCCAGTTTTCTTATTAATGATTCACTTTATTTGTTTCATAGATCTATTCTTTTACACATTGAGTTTGATGCTCAGGAGGGTGTTTATTTATTATGAGTTTGATTTTTGGGTCACTAGGGGGCAGCACAGCACTATTTTTGAGGATTTTTATTGATGTGGGAACACATGTAGGTGCTTGCAGCATCTTGTCGTTCATTTGTGGCAGTGCATGAGTATTGTATCCTTATTTTTGATGAGCCATGTTATTATTGCCCTGGCTACTCCTGATGACATTATTGTGACAAAATACTTTGAGGGGGCCTGTTGGGTCATTTCCGCTTCCAAACTTCAGGTCAATGTAACGCAGATGGTTACAGGAAGTAGTATTTGTGCTTGTATGTCATGCAAGCATATGAATCTTGTAAGTTGCTTTAAACTGTTTTAAACTAACTAACTGAATAAATACAGAATTATGCTATTAGAGACTGCCTCTGGTTTATCTCTCTCTTACATGCACACATACCTGGAGAATAACAGCGGGAAGCCATTCTGCAGAGCAGAGACACTGGTACTAGTGAAGCTGGGAGTACCCATGTTTAAACACTTCAGTCCTTCTTATTATGTATAAAGGGTCAAAAAATTAAGGTGAATGTGGTAATAAAGAAGGGGAGCACTGAGTATCACTAAACACTGAAGATTGAACACTAGTCACTTTATTCACCAGTGAAGTTGTTGCATAGAGACTGTGCCATTAAGATCTTTATTTATGCTTTTGTATTGTATACATGGAGGATTAGGCACGAGTCACTTTATGTTGGCAGAGTTTTTTGCTATTTTGCACAGATTTTATTAGTATGATATTGGTATAAGGTTTGATTGCTGCTACCTAAGAACACTTTTGGTTTGCAGTTTGTACAAATATTCCATTTGGTGGTTTATTGTTTACAATCATGAATCACGGAGCACTTTGATTTTTATAGCACTTTAATTTGTACGGAATTAAAAAATGTTTTAAAAATGAAAACAGCACTTTAATGGCTTAAGGTACGCGTATAATGATCCTTCATGATACTAGGATCTTACTGGTAAGCGGTGTATTCATGCCATGGCTGCAATGCTTTGTATTGCAGTGCATCATAAATTACCCCCCTACAGTTTTGGGCAGTACTACCATTGAACATGAACCATTCAACTGAATGTGGACAGTGCGGCATATGCCCCACGAATGCTCCATTAATTTGTGGCGTGATGATGCAGGGTTATTTTTAGTCAAAACAGGCAATGAAGAGGTGACATATTGCCTCCTTACCACTAACCCTCTGAAAAGCTACCCACCACATGTCACTCTTCAGAGGGCAGCTCTAGTGTAAACAAGGTGTGTAATTATTGTGTTTTTTTTTCTTTTTTGCAATGTTGCCCCTTTTTTTTTTTCAAAATAAGATCTAAGAATGTAATGAATTGAAAGTGTGATAAGATCTCATCATTGGTGTCAGTTAATAAAATAAATCGATTGTTGGTGTCAGTGAAATAAACGCACAGTATAACACACAGTTGCAAGAGTTAGGAGTGTGTAACTCATAAAGTGCATGAGTCAGAAGGGGTCGGGAGGTGTAATGTACACCAGCAAATGAAGTATGAAGCATATGCCCTGGTCCACCTCCACTGTTCACCTCTGCACTCCTCTTTTACCACTGCTCACTTTTAGTACCCTATTCCACCACTGCTCATCTCTGCACCCCTCTTTCTTCACTGCTCACCTCTACACCTCCTGTCAACAGCTACTCACCTCTTCAGCCCTGTTCCACATACTCACCACTGCACCCCTTTTCCACAACTGCTCATTCCTGCACCCCCTGCACCCTCTTCCACAACTGCTCACTCCTGCACCCTCTTCCACAACTGTTCACCTCTGACCCTCTAAACACCTTTTCCACAACTGTTAACTTTTACACCTCCTGCAAGTGCTCACCTCTTTACAACCCTTTCACAACCGCTTACCTTTGGATCCTGTGGCCCTATGCCCATGGCCTCAATCACATTGTGAGCTTCCTGAAAAAAGAGCTGTGGCTAAGGAAGATTGGCCACCTACTGTTCTAGATTCTAAAGTTCCCTTCAGGAGCTTGATGCTCAGGGCTTGACAAATGTGCTTTGAATCTAGGAGCCAGCTAAAAAAGTTAGAAATCAGTTTTTTTTTTAGCGTAGCGTGGGTTATCAGTGCCCAGGGCAAGGTAACTTTTGAACCGACAAGTTTCCCGTGATGCAATTTCTTGCGTGACAATCGTGGCAAAATCGCACCACATTTTAGGTGGCATTGAAAATAATGGCAATTGAACCTGCGTTTTGCAATCACAGCGATTCTGCCCTGATCCGAAATCACCCAGGTGTAAATGGAGCCACCGAATTTCACACATATGCGATCTTGGATGTGTTTTCAAACTCATAGATAGGCATGACAGGCTAGATATAATGTGTTCCTATTGAAGAGGTTCACACATATGCGATCCATACACATTGTGTTTGAGGGCCATTACGAAAAGGGTCCTGCAAGTTTATACCAGTGCGTTCCAGACTCGCAAGTGATAGAGCAAAGTGGCATGCAGAGATAAGTGCTTACATAAGATTGCTACTGACAGTACTGACAGGAGTTTTTGTATTGAAGTCAAAGGGAGGCGTTTGTGCATTGAAGTCAATGGGAGGCATTTTTGCATTGAAGTCAATGTAAGGCGATTTTGCATTGAAGTCAATGGGAGGCACTTTTGCATTGAAGTCAATGGGAGGTGTTTTTTGCATTGAAGTCAATCGGAGGCGTTTTTGCATTGAAGTCAATGGGAGGTATTTTGCATTGAAGTCAATGAAAGGCGATGTTGCATTGAGGTTTATAGGAAGCGTTTTTGCATTGATGTCAAGGGGATGCGATTTTGAATTGAATTCAGTGGGAGGCAGTGTGTGAACCCTAGGTGCCAGGATGCAATTTCTAGTCACCATGGTGACCTGGCACCTGGGATTTGTCAAGACCTTTCAACCTTCAGTGTTACCTATAACGTTGCCACCTCCTCTTCACTCCCCCTCTCTATTGTGGCCCCTCAAGGTTCTGTCCTCGGGCCCCTTCTCTTCTCCATCTACACCTCCTCCCTTGGCCAATTGATATACTCTCACGGCTTCAACTACCATCTCTATGCCGACAACACGCAAATCTATCTCTCAACCCCTCACCTCCCCCCTTCAGTCTCTGCCTGTATCACAAGCCTACTGAACGACATATCAGATTGGATGTCACTCCACTTCCTCAAACTAAATCTTTCCAAAACCGAGCTCCTAGTTTACCCCCAGCCCGCGCCCCCCCGACTTCTCCACCAAGACCAACAACACCACCATCAGTCCCACCCCTCAAGCCAGAGTACTAGGTGTCATCCTAGACTCCAATCTGTCCTTCCAGCCCCAGGTCCAATCGCTGACAAACTCATGTAGACTTCACCTCCGCAACATCTCCAAAATACGTCCATTCCTAACTCCGGAAACCTATAGGCAACTTATTCACTCCCTCATTATATCACGTCTTGACTACTGTAACTCCCTCCTCATCGGCTTACCTCACCGCAGGGTATCCCTGCTTCAGTCTATCCTGAATACTGCGGCCAGACTCATCCACCTTACTAACCGCTCCGTATCCGCCACCCCTCTCTGCCAATTCCTCCACTGGCTTCCGATAGCCCAACGGATAAAATGCAAAATGCTAACATTGACGTATAAAGCTGTTCATAATACTGCCCCAAACTACATCACCGATCTGGTATCCAAATACCACCCAAAACGTACTCTCCGCTCCTCACAAGACCTCCTACTCTCTAGTTCCCTGGTCTCCTCCTCGCATACCCGTCTCCAGGACTTCTCCAGGGCTTCCCCCATCCTCTGGAACTCCCTTCCTCAATCCATCAGACTATCACCTACTCTCCTCACCTTTAGGTGCACTCTGAAAACCCATCTCTTCAGGGAAGCCTACCCCGCCCTCAGCTAATTACTGAACTCCTCCACTCTTCCTACCACTCCATCCCCCACAGCTATTTCCTCCTGTACCACTATCCCCTCCCTCCTAGATTGTAAGCTCCTAGGAGCAGGGCCCTCGAACCCCTCGTGTATTGAATTGTATTGTTATTGTACTGTCTCCCATTATAATGTACAGCGCTGAGTAAACTGTTGGCGCTATATAAATCCTGTATAATAATAATAAAGTCCTGTTAATGCTATTGGGTTCTCTGGAGCAGAAGGCAATGAGCTGTCAAGCTTCTGTATCTTGAGAGACAGTGGCCAGAATCCAAAGACTGTTTTGCAGATTGGAGGACACTTGGCAACTAAGCAAGGAGATGGAATTTACTCTTTACGCAGCACAACATAGTCCATGGACATACAGTATATTTATTCACTGAAGACTTACAAGCCCCATATGGCCCCACTGATGTGTCTTCTTGCCCTGTAAACGTTCAATCACACTAGCCTTTCTTTCTCCAGTGCCTGTATAATTTCAAGACTGAGCACACTATACTTGTATTTCTGTTATCTTGGTAAAACTGCAATTCCTTGCTGTATGTGATGAACCTGTATAACTACAAAACCCATCCATCACACTGTACTTCTGCATTGTCTTTTCTCCAGAGCAAGGGTCTCCAAACTACGGCCCAGGACAAATTTTATCCAGCCTTCAGCTAGGGTCAGTGACATATCCTCAATGTTCAGTGACTGAGGAATAACATCAGCAGAGGCTGCCTATGGTCTCCACTTCTGATGTAAGGGGGAACTCTGATGGGGAACCAGATGTAAGGAGGGTTTCCTAAGGCAGACTGTGTTTAATGGGGACCCCAATGCAAGAGGGGACTCTGACAGGGACCCTGATGTAAGGGGGGATTCTAATGGGAATCCTGATGTATAGGGGACTTTGGAGGATATCCCGTAAGCCGTGTATCGGGGTGGGCTCCCCAGGATACAGTGAAGTCACGATCGAGGAAAGCAACCCCAACACCAGCTTTTGTCACAACAGAATTTTACTTAGATGTGGCAAATAAACAAAACCACAAATGCTGGAATATGCAATAAATTTACATACACCCAGCCCAAAGGCTGAGACCCTTGTGCTGCACAGCATGGCGCCCTCTGATGGATGAAGGTAGAAAGTGAAGTAATTTACCTACTGGCAGGCACAACTAAGCTGCCACACCTCACCTGTCATTACCCTAAAAGAACAAGACTCAGTGTATGGGTGTATGGTATGGGCTAGCCTGCGGTGCAGCACAACAGCTTACAATCTTACACAAATCTACAGTATTCCCCCTCCCATAACTGGTCCTGTAGCACATGCCTGAATATTCCTTCTGAGCAAAACGCCAGTCTGGCTTGAGTTTGTAGGATTTTATCAGTTCTCCAATGTGAAATTTCACTTTACGTTGCGGAGTCCTTCCAATAATCAGTAACAACACTTGTGGCCTGACACAAACAGAGACCCTAACTAACTAACTATAGGCCTGTCTCAGTCTCTGGAGGCGCCAACACTGAAATGAGGTGCGTGCACGATCTTACCGACCCGGGTCGGCCTCGCATCCACTGGTGACTCAGAACAGATGTCTGTCCAACAAGCATGCGATCTCATCAACCTTCCTGGCAGCGATCTTACTTTCTCTAAACAGGATCAGCGTCTTGAACACCATCAGCTTCACTCAACTGAATTTCTGATTACGGAGGGCTGTCCTCATATCTGGATGGCATCAGATTCTCAGATCACACAGCCCCCCTTCTCTCTCTCAAGCATGGCTGCTCTCCTCTCTTTTTCCTGTTCACTCTCCAAGTGTAAAAACCCCACCCCTTCATGAATATAGAAATCTCTATGCAGTCTGAGGCTGTGTTAGAAAAAACAGTGACATCTTGTAGCTAAACTGCAGAATGTCAGTCAGAACGTTTTTAATTTACTTCAATCAGTTTTCAATGAAAGCTGTTTCCCCATCTCACAATCCTGATGGGGATTTTTTTCAGCCCGCAATTATTTGTAAAATATACAATGTCACCCTCATCCTGAAAAGTTTGTTACTCCCTTCTTTAGAACTACAAGACCCAGCATGCTATACTGGCATTTCTTCTGTCTCAGTAGAAGACACAGGCATCCACAATTCCAAATCATGCACAGTAAAAACACAATTATCATTTAAATTTATTTTTTACCACTGCAAAACGTTTAATGCACACTTTTTCAGTTTTTCCCTCTCCAAGTTTTGCCAGCTTTTTAGTAAGAACAATGATATGCAATTTTTTGTAAGCCTCTTCTATTGCATAACTAAAGTGGCAATATTTTGTTTCTTGCTGTTATGAGAGCACAGTGGAAAGTAATAGATTCAGTGCGTAGGAATCTTTATTGTTTAAATAAACTTATTCAACTGGAATAAGCCTGTTGTTTCTATCAGTTAGTTCCAGTAAATACTTAAGACCAGATGTCAACTATCTGCATTCCCCAGTGGAGATCCATGTCACCAACAATCAGATATATGAGGAAGAATTTGAGTACCTGTGTGCTGTCACTCCTCTTACGTATGACATAACTGAAGAGATAAAAGCCTCCTTTCCATTATACAAAAGAGATTTCCTTGACTGTATTCCCTAAACCTGTGCTGCTATGAAAGTGTTACTGAACCCACAACAGTAAAATCAGTCTGTATATGCAGTAGTAAAGCATGCTTGTTATACTCACTGGAACATAAGGGGTTAACCCTCTGCATTGCACAAAAAGGAATGTTTGATTCCTGTCTTCTCTGATCCTCCCCTTCTTCCACAGTCCCCAATCCATCTGCTGATAGTACATAGCCTTGGGGGCAAGGTGCACATGCTCAGTTTGATGTGTATTGCTAGAAAGTTTGTTTTTCTTGGGAGAGTGCATGTGATCAGCACAGGGCCAATCAGTGCTATCCAGACAGAGGTTAGGGGTTATACAGCCTCATAGATCAATCAGGGGAGAATGAAAATTCCTCCTGCAAGCTTTAACCAGTGGACACTGATAGAAGTCACAAGATGGCATTAGAAAGAGGTTGAGTTAGAATGTACAATGTTCACCTTTTCATTTTTGTTACTTTAAATAGATCTGTCATGGGATAGATATGATGGGGGGTTTTGACATCTAATGCCCACATTCTTACCCTCCAGATAACATATTTTCTGTGTCACTGATTTGTGACAAGCATGTAGATCAGAAACATTAGAATGTAATCAGAATTTTTTATCATTATTATACAGGATTTATATAGCGCCAACAGTTTGCTCAGCACTTTACAATATGACAGGAGACAATACAGCAACCATACAGTTCAATACAAGAGGGTTACGAGGGCCCTGCTCCTTGGAGCTTACTATCTAGGACTTGCTGCAGCTCAGCACATTTACACAAAAGGGTCAGCATCACAGCCAGGCATCCAGCATTTTCGACAAAAACAAAGCTCAGCAATAGCAACCTCCATTTGTTTCTCTTGGTGGGAACCTGTAATCAAATAAATCTGGAGCTTTAATTGCTAACCTATCCTGAAAATTCTAGCTGCCTGGCTGTTATTCTGATCCAATGGCTTTGTTTTAATCACTTATAAGGGGGACCATGATTGGCTGTGTGTTGGCATCAAATTACTAGAAACCTTGCTTCACTTCTTCTTGGACTGGACAGTGGCCCACTGCTTGTAGATAGAAGTCTTCTCCATATCATGTGTCCTCTCCTGAGGAAGTCATGTGACGTAACGCGTAGGGTGGGCCAATGACGTCAAGCTGCTAAACCGGAAGTTTACGAGCCACCATCTTGGAATTTCCTGAATGCATTGGAGTTATATTGGGACAGCCATTTTTACTGTGGTGTCCAAGCAGGACACTTTTAAATGTGAGTGCACTTTGTTTTTTTAAGAAATAACGCTATATTTATATACTACACTATAGCAAGCGTTTCTGTTTTCATATGCGGAGGATATGTGGGATAAAGAGGAGACGGGACCATTTGCAGCAGAGTGAGGAGGAAAGTGGAGCCATCCATACAGTATACCTACCCGGGTTAAAAGGGAAAGGTGCTATTTGACCTATGCAATTTGGGTCATATAAGGAGGTGAGAGTATATATGTATGTCTCTGGTGGAGGAGAACCTCTAAGAATATATGTGGACACAAGGAAAAAGGAGCACCTGTTGGGCACAAAGTTATATATGCATGGATAAAATCACATATGAAGGACTAAAAGTTGTGGTCATTGTATTCACAAGTGTTTAAGGCACATGTTTTTTGATGCACCTAGTAGATTGTGTACAGTATATGGAGATATATGTGTGGCACTAATATAAGATATACTTCTCCATATCATGCTCAATTAATGGCCAAAGGCCTGCCCCCAGCCGTGAGCTTTTATATTCAATAAGAAAGGAATGTCCACAAGAAGTATACTTTCCACAGTTTACTATAGATGACAAAGATGGCCGTGCCATCAAATATCACATTGACATAATGATAAAACTCTTCGGCATATGTCACCATACCCAAGGGCAAACCTTTTGTAGCAGTCACTCAAGCCCAGAATGCCAGCACATCATTATAAAGCCATCTTCCCTTTACTTTCCTTAGGAGCACCACATTGATGGGACCCAACTCAATATACTGTATGTTAGATTTCACAGCATTCCGCTTCTGTCAAAGTTCCTATACTATGACTCTTCCCAGTCGGACACACTCCCAAATCTTACTCTCTCTCCCAGGTGTAGTAATACTCACATCAGAGAACACTGAGTCTCCATGCACACGGGACATTTTAATAACGCTGGTAACGTTAGCTGTGTAAAGTCACGTTAAAAATGTGAGTTTTTCAGATTTTTCAGTGTTTTTGTATTAGCGTTTAGCTGCGTTTTGCCGTGTTTAGCAGTGTTTTTCCGTGGTGGCATTTTCTCTTTTAGAAACCCACTAGTTCTGTTTTTTTTCCAGCCAAAAAACAAGTCCCAGCCAAAAAACGTTGACTACAGTCTATGTGTGCATGGACACATAGGATAACATGTTGGGGGGGGGTTTACTGGATGTGGGAAAAAATGTCAAAAGCCAAAAACAGCAGCTGTAAAAATGTCCAGTGTTCATGAGGACTTAGCCTGACCTAATTGGCCTTTTGCATCCAGCTCCACAGTCAATCGTTACAGAGTCAGGGTGACTACAGCTGTTCCTACTGGGTGATGGAACTACCTTACTCGGGGCTTCGGCCCTGCTAATGGCCATTGGCAGTAGCTGACTGCATCTGACTCATTCTGGGGTGTTTGGCTCCCATTCCCCAACTCACTAGGCTCCTCCCAGCACTGACATATATATGGGCACTATCCTTGCACATCACAGTAAGAAGACATTCTCTGAAAGAGGACCTAACACCCACTTCCATAATTCTCCATTGCCACACTATTTTGTGTTAGAACCACTTAGCGACAAACTAGCCTGCTTACACACCGCCCCAGAATATGTGAGTAAATAATACATTCTTGCTTCACGCTGACTTCAATGGCTTCATGCATATTCCAGGTCAATGTCTCAAAAGGTATTAAAGTTAGGAGATTAGCATGACAGCCAGGTAAGTAGCAGTCTCACAAACAGGCCAGCAATAGCAGCCTCAATATTTTTTTGATGCCTAGTTTTCCCTAATACACTTTATAGCCAACAGCATTCAAATAGTGAGCTTTGCTCTGAAGTTTTAGGGCCCGTTGCCATGTGTGAATAACATAACCACTCCTCTAAAAAGCGATCTCTGGTGGATTGCTTTTCAGATGGCATTTGATAGACCGTGAGGAAGTGATACACTCTGTCCTTACTGCCTGTTTTCACTCTCAAAAGGCCTCACCACCATGACACAACCACGTTGCAGTTGCAAGGCAGTCACAGCACAGCCCTGTTCATTTAAAGTGTTGCTAAACCCACAACAGTAAAATCAGTCTGTATATGTAGTAAAGCATGCTTGTTATACTCACTGTGGAACCTAAAGGGTTAATCCTCTGCTTTGTGTAAAAAGGCTGTTTGATCCCAACTTCTCTGATCCTCCCCTTCTTTTAGTGCCCCCCTCTTATCTCCTGATAAGACGTATCATGTGGATACACTTTGCACATGCTAAGTTTGGTGTGTATTGCTGGAGAGGTTTTTTTTTCTTGGGAGAGTGCATGTGAACAGCACTGGGCCAATCAGCACTGTCCAGACAGAAGTCAGGGGTCCTGCATCCTCAGCAAAATTAAAACTCCTCCTACACGCTTTAACCAGTGCTCGGCTGGACACAGATAGAAGTCACAAGACTGCTCTAACTGATGATGAAAAAAGGTATTTATCAGTTTATATTTACTAAAATACAGTATTTTCTGGCGTATAAGACTACTTTTTATACTTAAAAATATACCCCAAAAATTGGGGGTCGTCTTATACGCGGGGTATAAAATGTGAACCTTGAGTTTGTTTGGGTCAAGCTGGCTGGATGTGTGGTAATACTGTACATACAGTATACCGCGCTGAGCCAAGCTGGCTCTAAACAAATGTCCCTATGACAGATTAATCTGTCAGCCAGCTGGATGTGCGGTATATACAGTATACTGCGCTGAGCCAAGCGGTTTCAAAATGTACCGGTACGTCCCTACTGTAATCAGCCCACTGGATGCGTGTATGTACGGTAGCTGCGGCTACATACAGTATACACTGGGCCAATCACGGCGAGTGATGTATTCTACTAATGAATACAAAGCCTGCTCGGATTGACTGAGTCAGAGAGGTGGGCTGATGATGTCACAACCTCAGCCAATCCGAGCAGGCTTTGTATTCATTAATAGAATACATCGCTCGCCGTGATTGGCCCAGCGTATACTGTATGTAGCTTCAGCCACTGTACATACACACATCCAGCGGTCTGATTACCATAGGGACGTACCGGTACGTTTTGAAACAGCTTGGCTCAGTATACAGTATATACCACACATCCAGCGGGCTGACAGATTAATCTGTCATAGGGACATTTGTTTTGAGCCAGCTTGGCTCAGCGCGGTATACTGTATGTACATTACTGCACATCCAGCGGGCTGTATATATACTGTATACTGTATGTAGCCGAAACTACCGTATTACCGCACATCCAGCAGTAACCATCTGATTTGGAATTTGATCCATATGATGACTGTCTTGCAGATGTATCACAAGATGTCATTCATGAACTTATGGTGTCAGAGGATGAACATGGGGATTTTGAAGGATTTTAAGTACCGGTAAGTCATAACCATTTTAATTTAAAAATCTGATGTTTTTAAATGGTGTTGCCTCGGAAGGGGGGTAGTCTTATACGGCGAGTATAGCCCAAAACGTATGTTTTAACTGGAAAATTAGGGGGTCGTCTTATACACCCAGTCGCCTTATACGCCGGAAAATACGGTAATTGCACTTCCATGTACTGTGTACTGTGAGAGGCCAGATATAGTGAATGCAGGGTCGGACTGACCATTTGGAAACTCGGGCACTGCCCAAGGGCCCGGGGTCAGTAGGGGGCCCCATGAGATGCCCCTGGTACCTTTTCCATAGGCTTTTTTGAGTTTGGGCAAGGACACAGGGGCCCCATGAGCCCCTATTGCCCGGGGGACCCATGAGTTGTCAGTCCGCTCCTGTTCCTGGGTTTAGTAACACTTTAAGATAGCACAGTGGCTAAACGAATCTCAACCACGGCACCAGCTGCCTGGAGTTTGCATGTTCTCCCTGTGCCTGCGAGGGTTTCCTCTGGGTACTCTGCTGTTTAATTTTTGCCATGAAGCAAAGCATTGTGGCAGTGACATACGTACAGCCCTAAATGGCCAAAAGCTCTTATTTAGGCAGGCAATAGAGGGGGGTGGTAAAATTTCAGCTCAACCACCAGATTTTACCGCTTTCCTGAAATTCCAGTGTAACCTACTAGTCCCCCTGCCGCCCACAAGCCTGGTGATTGGCTGTTCAGACTGCAAGTGCTACATTGTGAGGAGGAAGGGGGCGAGCAGAAGGTATGTACATGGTTCATAGAGCTAAGTGAACTAGTATGGTCATATAGATTTGGAAGAACATCCAAAAGAATTGAACATGGAGACAGATATTTTCCCTCTGGCGCATTTTGTCTTTCACTCATAAAATTGTCTACATCGTATGTTTTATCAAAGTTTGACTTGGATACGATTTCAATGGACAGGTTAGAAATGCAGATTGTCAGCCCCAGACCAAAAAAAAAAAAGTAACACAAAAGTACGTCTCTTTAGAGGGATGAAATCTATCTGAACTACAAATTATACTGGATTATTTGTTGTTGAAATATGGCATAAATGAGCAACTGATTAAATACATGATGGTATTCAAATCAATATTTCCCATTAAAAAAAAGCAATATATTGATTTGTATCTTGTATAGTGTAAGTACATAAGAACATCCAATGTCCTAATAAACACAGTCTTTTAATGCCCTCCAGTGGTAGATCTTTGTAGTGCATGACAGCTATGGCTCTCTTGAAAGCTGTGCTCAGAGAAGTATGAGGCTACTATGCACAGCTCCTTCTAAAAATGCTATTTGCCTGGCAGTGTCTGTCCTCAGACTTAGAACACACATGTAACTAATGAAGTGAGAGGGACATCAAAACTCCTCATCTGCATCTTGTCTGTGTCTCAGAAACTGATGGAATCTTCACATCAGCTTAAAGCAGGACTAAGGCTAGGTTCACACCTATTCAGTTTGCATTTGATCTGTTCCTGCAGTGCTTTTTGCAGTCCATTTTTCACAAAATTTTTGCCGCGTTTGTGATGCATTTTGCAATTTTTTTTTTTTGCTAAGCAGATTTAAAATGCAAAATGCATCAAAAATGCTGCAAAATAGCATTAAAAAGGCAGCAAAAGCACACTACATGCTTTTCTGCAGTGTTTGCATTGAAGTCTATAGAACCATAAACACAGCTTTAACTTCCCTAGCGGTCTGATTATGTACATATTTCTGTGCTCAAAGCGGTACATTTTTTTGCATGGAAATATGTATTTTTTTTTATTGTAGGCCTGTAATTCTTAGGAATAACTTACTGAAATCTGTCCGAACAAGAGTCTAGTAAACATCCCGGGTAGGATAAAACTTGAAACACAAAATCATAAATTATAATTTAATAGATAATCATAAAAATAATAATATAATAATAAATTTAATTCAATAATATAATCAAACCAAAAACACTGAAATTTGAAATATAGCGCCAACTTCGCACATCACTGAGCAAAGTCGCAAAATCGTTTTCAGTGTCTGATGACGAATTTCCCCACGAATCATTATCACTCAATTCTGCAAGTGGTTCTGATTTACTATCACTGTTCTCTAGCTGGTCTAAAACCGCTTTTGACATAAAGGGACGCTTTTTGGATGCCATGGTCATTTCTCAGGTTCCAGGCAGAAAGAACAGTAAAAATGCAGGCAGGGCACAGGACAAAGCACTCGGGACACAATGTATGTGAAATAGTTTGATACAGTAATGTTTTACTATGTGATTTTAGTGTATTCAGTGAATGTCACTTTTTGTCATTTTCAAATTTCCCGCTGTTCTGTCCCCCGTACGTCCCGACGCTCGCAGGGGACGGAACCCAGAAGACAGATGCCGGCATCCGCCAGATTACATTACAGGGGACACTGCAGGAGGGACATCGCGGGAGCACAGGACAAGGTAAGTGATCGAGGGATCCCGGAGCAGCGCTGCATGCTAAGCCCGAGTGTAGCTTGGGGTTACCGCTTGTGGTACTGAAACTTTACCCCGAGCTACACTCGGTATTACCGCCAGGGAGGTTAAGGGCCAGGTCACACTACAAAAATGCACTCCAGATACATTCCGGATATGTTTTTGCTTACAGTTCACCACAAACGCAGTTCCGGTGCGGTTTTAATGCAGTTTGCCATGTTTCAGTATGGTTCTGTGTAGAAAAAATACAGCATGTTCGATTTTTTTTCCTGCACTGGAAACTGACTGAAACTGACTGCACTGGTGTGAACTAAGGCCATTGGAAAATATGGAAAACACTGTGCATGCATTTTTGATGCAGAAAAAAAAACGCACTGGACTGCATCTAATATGAACTAGCCTTTAGCGTTTTAAAAAAGTCCCTGAACCTTTCCAAAAAACACACCGGGTGAAAACATGGAGATGTGAACATGTCCCATAGGAAATCATGTTAAATGGACTGTGGTACGTTTCTGCAAAACGCTGCAGAAAACGCTTAGGTGTGAACCTAGGGTAAGACCTCACATCCTATACGGCCCAGGAAGCTGCTATCTGAGCCTCTGTTTGACCTGCAGTTGCCATTGTGCTGCACATGTGATCAGTAATGGCACCAGCTAGATAGAGTGAATTTCCCAAACGGGCACAGACATCAATAAAAACCTGACATAGGTTCTAATTCCTAAAACTCTATACAAAACTAAAAAAAAAATTCAAGGAGACGGAGTTAGCCACTTGCATATCTTTCTAATTATAGTCCTGAAAATGTCCTTAAAGTTCTTAAAGTGTCACTAAAGCCTTATTTTTTTTTTGTTTTCTTTTTTTTTTGAATGAGTGGAGAGGGATTGGAACACTTGCCAGGTGTTATTGCTGTATGGTCCCCCGGTAGGGAGATTCATCCTCTATATTTGTCCTGTTTACCATTATCAGTGGAAGTAAAAGAAAAATCCTGAATTTTGGGTTGATATCAGAACAGGAATATAGGGGATATCTGCCAAGGAGAACACTATTACTGGGTACCCTGGTGACACCCTGAGATTCCCTCACTTTGCAAGGATTTCCTCTCACTTCCTGTTTTAGCTTTCAGATAAGAAGTGAAGGGAAATTTCCCCAGTGGGACATAGTTAGCCAAAGAAAAAAAATTAATTTAAAACCCTCCCATACTCTATTCAAAACAAAAAAAAGTTCTGATTTTAGCAACACGTGTGAGACAGGAACACACTCAAAACTGCACACATTCTCACAATGCACAAGAAACACAAATACTTTTTTAGCCGTGCGCTGTGGTGCCATAAATTGTTAATGGCAACCCAATGCACCTTGCTAAAATGTGTGAGAAATTGCATGGCAAAATGCAGGGTAACAAAGTACCATGCAATTTGGTGTTGAGCAATTTCACTTACCAACTTGCTAATGTGTATATATATATATATATATATATATATATATATATATATATATATATATATATAACAAATGAGAACGAGATCCCCAAGGTGCAAAAATTCTAGCTACAATTCTACAAAATTCTACTAATTTGAAGATACTAAACTGAAGATACACTTGAAGTAAAAGAATTTTTGCAACTTGGAGATCTCGTTCTCATTTGTTTTATAAGGAAGAATCATGGGAGCCCATCGTTAATGAGATCTTCAACAGATAAGATTTGCAACACAACAGGAGCAGGAGTTACCTACTCCAATTTTTTATTGACAAATATATATATATATACACATATACAGTATATATATATATATATATATAAATAAATAAAACGTTTGCCCCCTCTGGAGCCGCTGGTGATGACAGGTCCTCTGTTTTGCCATGACTCTTACACCTAGATAACTATAGTGTTGTGAAGTCACCACAACAATAATGCACAATAATTAGTTCACAGACTTACTTGGTGGTAGGTTAAACAAATGAATTGTAAATGTATGACAAAGCAGGTAAACAGTGCAAAACTTAACAGGTAGCCAGTGCAAGGACTCCAGGATAGGGGTAGTATGATCACTTGTACCAGACCTAGTGAGGATTCTGCCTACAGAATTCTGCACATATTAAAGTCGAATAATAGTGCATATAGGTACACCAGTGAGTAGAACAATGCAATGGTCAAGTCGGGTGAACACAAAAGCATGGATCAAGTTCATACCATATCCTTACCAACTCTGAGCAGCAGTTTTACCCCCAAATTAATATCACTTGCCCACTTTTACTCTACCTTGCACTGAACTTTGTGAAAATTGTGAAAATAATTTTTTGCATTTTTTCATTTTCCGAAAAATTATGACAAAAAAAATACAACTTCAAAAAACTCGCCATGCCTCTTATGAAATACGTCAGACTGTCTACTCTGCAAAAAGGGGTCATTTGGGGGATATCTGTACTGTTCTGATATTCTTGGACCTCAAGAAATTAGATTGGCTGTCAGTACTTCAGGACTGATCAATTTTCAGATCTATCCCATAGTTTTTGAACTCTAGAACTTTCCTACAAACTAAAAAATACATCCTAATGTGGGTTATTTTCACCAAAGACATGTAGCAGAATACATCTCGGCCTAAATGTATGGAGAACAATTATTTATTTGCAAACTTTTATAACAGAAACAAAGAAAAACGTGGTTTTTTTTTCCACATTTTTGGTCTTTTTTTGTTAATTTAGCAAGGGATAAAAACCGCAGCGGTGAATAACCACCTCCCATTCGGCCGTTGTATATAAACGTCCGGACGGTGGCAGTGCAGGGTCGGGTGGCCATTTATAAACGACTTTCCTGGCCCCCTGCTTGTGCGCACTCCCTGGGAGCGCGCAGCACCATGATCCGGTGCCCACTGTGTCCTCCGGACACAGTGAAACTCCGATCATCGCACGGGACCTCCGTGCGAGGTCCCGATCATGTGATCACTGATTAACCAATCAGTGATCACATGCAGAGTAGTAACTTGTGACATCATTGCTTACTACATGTGAAATCTGTGAATGATCACAGAGGTCACATGGTACAAGGCTATTAACAACAGCCTTGTACCATGTGACAAGCTGTGAGCAATCACGGCTCTCACAGTATTTATCAATGGCTGCAAGAATGCAGCTAGAGAGAAGGAGAAATGATTGCTTTTACAGCCTTTTTGGGTGTAAAAGCAATCAGTTTAAAAAGAAAAAAATCTTCACCCCCCCACAAGTAGTACAGTGACACTGTACTGGTGACACTGTACTGCTAGGGTGACAGTATGTAATAAATAAATCAATTAATAATATAAAAAAAATGTAAAAAAAGTGTTTAAAAATTATTATAAAAGCTAATTTGGGTTTTTTTTTTTCTAAACATATAACGGAATACATTTTGGCAAAAGATTTATGATGAGATAATATTTTTTTTCAAAATGTTTGGACTTTTTAATTTACATAGCAAAACAAAAATAAAAATCCCAGTGGTGAACAAATACCACCAAAATAAAGCTTTATCTGTCTCAAAAAATGCTAAAAAATTCATATGGGTACAGTGTTGTATGACCGCGCAATTGTCATTCAAAGTGTGATAGCTCTGAAAGCTGGAAATTGCCCTGGGCAGGAAGGAGGTAAAAGTGCCCGGTATGGAAGCGGTTAAGCACTGAGCTATAACTACTTGACATTGGGCAGGTGACAGTTGGCAGTTTTTGAAAACAAGAGTCAGTTTGACCCAGTCTATACCTAGTAACAACCGTAGCACAGTGGTGAATGTGCCCGTCCAAAGAGTACATGGTCATAGGTTCGAGGCTGGACATGAGATAAACGGTTGTTACATTTTTTGTTTTTTTTGGGGTTTGTTTTTTTTAACATTCATTTTCTCTCATTTTATCTATTTGGAAAGCCTTTCAAGGTCCCAGTACATTGTTCTGGAAGCATGGTGACAAGCCTTATCTTCCCTTACACAGTGAGGGTGTTTTCTTATTAACTCTTTAAATAAAAAAAAAAAAGTGAATTTTTTTTTTTAATTTCTTAATTTGAGCTGCCTTTCAGTGTCACCTATCAGTGCCAGCCAGTGCCACCTATCAATGCCAATCATTTCCACCTATCAGTGCTGCCAAACAGTGCCACCTATCAGTGCCAGTCAGTGCCGCCTATCAGTGCCAGTCCGTGCCGCCTATCAGTGCCCGTCAGTGCTGCCTATCAGTGCTGCCTAACAGTGCCAGTCAGTGCCGCCTATCAGTGCCACCTATCAGTGCTGCCTTTCAGTGCCCATCAGTGATGCCTGTCAATGCCCATCAGTGTCACCTACCAGTGTCTCCTCATCAGTGCCCATCAGTGCCACCTATCAGTGTCCATCACTGCAGCCTCATTAGCGCACATCAGTGAAGGAGGAAAATCACTTATTTACAAAATGTTATAACAAAAACTAAGAAAAAACTTTCCTCCCCCCAAATTTTCAGTGGTTTTTGATTTGTAAGTAGGGTTTGATGTGACCGGGGGAGGGTAAAGGCACATGTCGGGGGTGGCGCCTACATGCAGACGTTTTTTGCGCTTCACGTTACAAATCTGCGCACACATCGGAGGGGGTTCAGTAGTTCTAGGCCCATTATTCATAGGTAACCCTAAACCGATGACCTGTAGGGGCTTTTAAAGCATCATCTCTGAAAAATATCGGGTCCTGAAGTTTGCCGCCATCTCATTGGTGTACACAATTCGAACCGCCTCCCGCCCGCCATATGAGGAAATAACGTGGGCGGCGGCTCTCTCATTCTGGGAGGGTGTCATATGATATCCTCCCACTGAATCTGCGCACGTGCGAACCCGGGGTGGTTTTGCGGTGATCGGTGGTGGTCTGTGTCCCTGGGACACAGCAGAACACCAATGGCAGTAAAGAGCTGATGACGTCGGCTCTATCATGTGATCAGTTGTGTCCAATCACAGCTGATCGCATGTAAATAGGAAATGCTGGTTATCAGCAGTCCACTCCTCATGCTGATAATTCATGAGGAGGAGAGGAGAGCAGGTAAGCGGCATTCCTCAGGGGGACATCTACACTGATCATCAGGGCAATCATCAGTGCCCTGATGATCAGTGCCACCTGTCAGTGCCCATAACTGCCACATACCAGTGCCCATCAGAGCTGCCTTTCAGTGTTGCCTATCAGTGCCAGTCAGTGCTACCTATCCGTGCCGCCAATTAGTGCCACCTATCAGCGCCAGTCAGTGCCACCTATCAGTGTCCATCAGTGCCGCCTAACAGTTCCAATCAGTATCGCTTATCAGTGCCATATATGAGTGCTGCCTTTCAGTGCCCATCTGTGATGCCTGTCAATGCCCATCAGTGCCACCTACCAGTGACTCCTCATCAGTGCCCATCAGTGCCACCTATCAGTGTCCATCACTGCAGCCTCATTAGCGCACATCAGTGAAGGAGAAAAATCACTTGTTTACAAAATTTTATAACAAAAACTAAGAAAAAACTTTTTTTCCCCAAAATTTTCAGTGGTTTTTGGTTTGTTAAAGAAAAATAAAAAAAAACCCAGAGGTGATTAAATACCACCAAAACAAAGCTCTATCTGTCACAAAAAAAATGATAAAAATGTCATATGGGTACAATGTTGCATGACCGCGCAATTGTCATTCAAAGTGTGACAGCGCTGAAAGCTGTAAATTGGCCTGGGCAGGAAGAGGGTATAAGTGCCCTGTAGGCTAGTGGTTAATAAAAGCAAAAAAAACCCCAGTTGATCCTGCCAGAAATCTTATCAGCTCATAAGTCATGGCCTGGACTGAACGGAGCTAAGGGGAGGGCCAGCATGACTGCGGCTTGCAGACGAGGCGGAGATTGGATTTGGGTGGGAGGATATGCAGTAGGTAGGGGTGGTTACTCACCTGATTGGAGTATTCGAGTTTGAGGGTGGTCTTCCCAGGATGAGGAGAGGGGTTGGGACTTGCTGGGTGTCAGTCGGAGCTTGTGCCAGCACGGGTGAGGTTTCTCCCGCCCTCCCTCCCTGGACCTGTTTTGCTGTTTTGTTTTTGTTATTCCTCTTGTCCTTTGTGTTTGTCGTGTTGTTTGGTTTTGTGTGGGTTCCTTGATTTTATCTTCTTTCCTTGATCGGCATTTTGTGTCCTGGGGTGTTTGGCGTTTTTTGTTTTGTCATGGCAGCCGGCAGGGGTCGCTGGGTCTTTGAAGGCGGTGTTGGAGTGACCATTTGGTGGATTATGGGTTGGGCCCATCGTAGGTATGGGTGTTCCTTCCCAATTCTAAGGTCATGTTGGTAAGGTGGGAGTTCATTGGCTGTATCTGGGACTACGTAGTTGTAGTATTGTCCCCGAGGCAGTGTAGTAGCGGCTGGGGGCCTTTTCATCGGGTGTCAGATACAGCTGAGTTATTGATGTGAGTAACAGTGCCTTCGAAGACCTTGGACCCGGTTGGGATCATTACTGTCAGTTATTATTTGATTGTACTGTATGAAGTGTTATGTAAGAGTTATGTTAACCCGTTGCCGCCCAGCCTATAGCCAGATGGCGGCCGGGCGAACAGCTCATCCCTCCGGGTGGACGCCATTGCACATGCCCACAGGGCCACGCTGCGGCGCGATCTTTCACTGGCCGTGTACCTCGGACACAGCCGATGACAGATCTGAGTACCGGCCCCCGTTGCCGGTACCATGTGACCTACTGTGACCAATCACAGCAGGTCACATGACACTTGTATACAATGGATGGCTTCATTCATGCCATCCATTGTATACTAGTGTCTAGCTGTGAATGGTCACAGCGATCACATGCACATGTCATGTGATTAGCTGTGGCCAAATCACAGATAAGCACAAAAAAAAAAAAAAAGACCCTGAATGAATCGATATCATTCAGGTAAATGCTTGTTTATAGCAAAGTAATTCTTTGCTATAAGCAAATTGTGTAAAAAAAAATACTGATCACTTCCCCAAAGTAGTACGATGTTACTATGGTAACATTGTACTACTTTGGACATAGTGAAATATGAAAAAAAAATCTTAAAAAAAAGAAAAAAAATGTAATTAAAAATTATTTTAAAAAATTGCGGAGACCGCAGATGAATCAGTATTAAATACGTCTGGGGCTTTCCGTTCCGCCTCACCTTCACCTATCAGGGCCGCAGTCGCTCTGTGACTACGCCGGAGGAGGCCCATTCTCTCCTGGAATCGTTACACCTTCTTTCACCGGATGCTGCTGATCCAGCTCATTCGTCTGAATCCCCGGCGAGGCCGCTTCCTCCGGGCCACATCTGGGAGCGGTCATCCAACAGGAAGAGGGCCCTCCCTCAGACCCCTTCGCGATCAAGTCCTTCCTGTTCTTCTCCAGGCTGAAGATGCGTTTTGGACCTCCCACGTATCGTCTCACCGATGGACTTTTCTGACGGGACCGTGAGTTTGGCCCTTTGGGCTTTCCCAGTTTGTTGGCATTCCAGGTTGGGACTGCTCCAGCTTGCTCCCTTGGGTTCTATCCCTGGTTGGGGGGGGGGTCTCTTCCTGGACTTAAGACTCATGACTTTCTGCTGCCATAGCCTATTTTGGGCCCGGGTGATGATATTCGGGTCTCCGTTGGTGGCATTGGGTGATGGTTCCCTCGGGTTCCGGGGTGGGAGGATGACCGGGTAGGCCTGGTTGGGTGGGAGGAGGTTGGCCCCTATGGTTCTCCGGGTTTCTATGGGGAGGTCATCACGGAGGTTCCCGCTCCTGGGACTTTTAGTTTTATTATTTTGGTACCCCGTTTTATTATGTACGTTGCCTTATTGCCTTTTTGCCCCCTGAGGGCTTATGTTTTTGATGTTTCCATTTGCAGCCATGTGTCCGGTGATAGAGCCACCCCTAACTGGTATCCTTCACGTGTAGGATGCATGTCACCATTGGCGTGACACGATTGCACTGTTGTATATACTTTTTGTGTCTTTTTCCTTTTTTCTTTTTGTTTTTTTTCTTCTCTGTTCTTTTTCGTTTTTGTTTTATGCAGGGTTCCGGGACGCCACGGTCCGATCGCCATTGGGAGTGGAAATTGCTGGCTGCTTTAGGCTTTTTTTTGCTGAGCGTGTTTCTCTGATGCCGCCATGGCCTCGCCCCTTTTGAAAATACATTCACAAAATGTTCAAGGTTTTAATTCGCCTCAGAAGCGGGCTAAAGTTTTTCATCACCTCAAATCGCAACAAATTGATGTGGTATGTTTACAAGAGACCAGGTTTTCTCAGTCCTCCGCTCCGCGTTATCTTTCACCTCACTATCCCACCTTTTACACGGCCTCGGCTCCTGAGAAGCATCGGGGTGTACTGATAGCTTTTAAACGCAATCTCCCTTTTGTCTGTGCTAGGAATATAGTGGACCCCACAGGCAGGTATCTGCTTCTGCAAGGCACCCTCTGGGACCAGGAGGTTACTTTTGTCTCTTACTACGCGCCTAATCGTTATCAGCATAAATTCTTTTCGCATCTTTGCACCATTGTTTCCCGACACTGTAAGGGTCTTCTTCTTGTTTTGGGGGATTCAAATCTTACCTTGGATTCCACATTGGATAGGCGCTACGCACGGGGGTCGACCCCTTTTAATGACTTGGTGTTGGAGGAACGTATGCGCTCTCTCTTGCGGATGGCGGGGCTGGCGGACGTCTGGAGGGAACTTCACCCAACCGAGCGCGACTTTACATTCTATTCCAATCCTCATGACGGTTTTTGTAGAATTGACCATATATTCATGTATGTTCAGCAGCTTCCCTTGGTTCGGCGGATAACTATTCCCTCCTCACCCTGGTCGGACCATGATCCCTCGGTACTCCTCCTGGCCCTTTCTGGGTCAGAACGGCGCCATTTTCATTGGCTCATTAATGACTCTTTATTGACCACTCAGACTACCTGCCAACAAATAGAGTTTTTCTTACGAACATACTTCACGGAAAACTCGGGATCGGTCTCTTCGGCTGTGCCCCTATGGGAGGCGCATAAGGCCACGATGCGGGGTCATGTTATACAGCTGGCGGCGGTACGGAAGCGGGAGCGCCGACTTTTGGAGCTTCATTCTCTCCTGGCCTCTGCAGGTGCGCGTTGGAAGTTATCTCCATCCGCGGCCCATAAACGCGCTCGGGACGCTCTGGCGGCAAAGTTGGACCTACTTGCCTCTTCGGAGGCGGAACGGGCCCTGCGTTGGACCAAACACAAATTTTATTCCTGTGCTAATAAGCCGGGCCCGATGCTGGCCAGGAAACTCAATTCTGTGGGGAAACCCCATAAACCGATTCGACTGCGACTTCCTACAGGGGGCTGTACTTCTAATCCCCAGCAGATAGTTTCCCGTTTCTCAGACTTCCTTTCGTGCCTGTACGCTAAACCAGATCCCTTCTCCGTGGCTCAAGCAGAGGCATTCTTTCAAGATCTCCGACTTTCTGGGTTATCCGAGGCAGCACAGGTGGCACTCAACGCCGGTGTCACTGTAACAGAAGTGCTCCAAGCTATCAAATCTTTACGGTCCACCGCGGCCCCAGGTCCCGACGGCTTTTCCGATCTTTATTATAAGAAATTCTCAGCCTTGTTGGCGCCCTTTTTGGCTGACTATTTTAATGCATTACGACAGGGCTCCTTGCCCTCTCCAGATGCCCTTAGAGTGCATATCGCCATGATTCCTAAGACGACCGATGATGTACAGGAACCGCAAGCCTTCCGGCCCATTTCTCTTCTTAATGAAGACCTGCAGATATTGGGCAAGATCCTTAGTTTTCACATCAATAAATATTTGCGTAGTATGGTCCACAGGGACCAAGTACGGTTCGTCCCCGGGAGGCAGGCGGGTGATAACGTTCGTAAGGTGGTCCATCTTATACATTTTCTGCAACAGCGGAAAATCGTAGGATTCTTACTGTCTTTAGACATATATAAAGCCTTTGATTCTCTATCCTGGGAATATCTGCGGTTTGTGCTGTCTCGTTGGGGTTTTGGGGATTCTATTCTTTCTTGGATTCAGGCCTTGTATTTTTCTCCTTCGGCCTCCGTTAAATACGCTGGGTATTTTTCAGATCCCTTTCCTATTGGGCGAGGGACGAGACAGGGTTGCCCCTGTCCCCAGAGCTCTTTGTCCTGGCGCTTGAGCCGCTGGCTTTAGCGCTTCGGACCGATTGCAATGTATCGGGGGGTTCCTTACGCGGGACAGGAGTTCAAACTGAACCTTTTTGCGGACGATGCCCTCCTGACTCTTACTAACCCCCTGACGACGCTTCCTAATTTGCAACAGGTTCTTGAGCACTTCTCCTTGATTTCGGGTCTCCGTATCAACTTGGATAAGACTGTCGCCCTCAATATTACTTTGGCTTCAGATTTGGTTTCGTGCCTACAATCCCACTTCCCTTACAAATGGGCTTCCTCTTCTCTTGAATACTTAGACATTCGCTTGACCCCCACTTATGACTCCTTGTTTGCTGCGAATTATTATCCATTGCTTAGCTCTCTATCCTCTCTTGTGCATTCTTGGCAATTTCCGCACCTGTCTTGGATAGGACGGGTTAATTCGGTGAAAATGACCATCTTGCCGAAATTGTTGTATTATTTTCGCACACTCCCCGTGCGGGTTCCCCCTCATTTTCTTCGGTTGCTTCAGGCGAAGTTAATGCGTTTTATCTGGGCCGATAAGCACCCCAGAGTATCCAAAAATACGCTTTTCGTCCATAGACTTCAGGGTGGTCTTGGGGTGCCTAATGTAACTAAGTATTATCAGGCGAGCCAGATTGCCCCGCTGTCTATGTTGCACGCCTCTTCTGACGTCCCCCTCTGGGTCCTGTTGGAACTACCTAATTGTGCCCCGATCGCACTGTCGACGCTTCTATGGCTTCCCCCTGCCCTGCGCCCTATGGCACTGAGTCCGATGTTACTTCATGGCTTACAAGTCCGGGACTCGGTACATTACTCTGGTGGCCTGATGTCACCTTTTCTGCCTTTGCTCCCAATTATTAACAACTCTCTTTTCCCACCAGGTTTAGTTCACCCAGGGGCGTTTTCTTGGTGGGTGACTAATGGTTTTTCGCAGGTGCGGCACTTTTTGATTTTTCGGTCCTTTCCCACCTGGAACTCTCTTCGGGAATCCCGGAATATCCCCCCGGCGGAATTCTTTCGATATCTTCAATTGCGACACTGGCTGCTCTCGCTGCGGGGCACTTCTGCTTTCCCGTACCAGAAATCTGCCTTTGAACAGCTTTGCCAACAGAGTCCGGGCGCTCCGGGCCTTATATCCCTTCTTTCTGCAGCTTTGAACAGACGCTCGTCGCATACTTCTCTTTCATATGTTGTTCAGTGGAAGTGCGATCTGGGAGTGGCTGTGGATCCGGAGGACTGGAATAAGGCCTGGTCACTCATACCTAAATGCT
Organism: Staurois parvus; assembly: GCF_062004578.1. Lineage (NCBI taxonomy): Eukaryota > Metazoa > Chordata > Amphibia > Anura > Ranidae > Staurois > Staurois parvus. Next base: position 1,076,730 of record NW_028318421.1, read on the forward strand.
CATTTAATACGACCACCCTGGAGGCAGCCTATAAGGTATTGTTTTGTTGGTACTGGGTTCCGGCTCGGTTGGCCCGGGCTAACCCTGCCTGTAGTGATCAATGTTTTCGGGGTTGTGGCCATCGTGGAGATGTATTGCATATCTGGTGGTCATGCCCGAGACTGTTTTGTTTTTGGTCTCATGTCTGCACTGGTGACAGTATGTAAAAAAAAAAATTGTGAAAATAATTTTTTGCATTTTTTCAATTTTCCGAAAAATTATGACAAAAAAAATACAACTTCAAAAAACTCACCATGCCTCTTATGAAATACGTCAGACTGTCTACTCTGCAAAAAGGGGTCATTTGGGGGATATCTGTACTGTTCTGATATTCTTGGACCTCAAGAAATTAGATTGGCTGTCAGTACTTCAGGATTGATCAATTTTCAGATCTATCCCATAGTTTGTGAACTCTAGAACTTTCCTACAAACTAAAAAATACATCCTAATTTGGGTTATTTTCACCAAAGACATGTAGCAGAATACATCTCGGCCTAAATGTATGGAGAACAATTATTTATTTGCAAACTTTTATAACAGAAACAAAGAAAAACGTGTTTTTTTTTTCCACATTTTTGGTCTTTTTTTGTTAATTTAGCAAGGGATAAAAAACGGAGCGGTGAATAACCACCTCCCATTCGGCCGTTGTATATAAACGTCCGAACGGTGGCAGTGCAGGGTCGGGTGGCCGTTTATAAACGACTTTCCTGGCCCCCTGCTTGTGCGCGCTCCCTGGGAGCGCGCAGCACCATGATCCGGTGCCCACTGTGTCCTCCGGACACAGTGAAACACCGATCATCGGACGGGACCTCCGTGCGAGGTCCCGATCATGTGATCACTGATTAACCAATCAGTGATCACATGCAGAGTAGTAACTTGTGACATCATTGCTTACTACATGTGAAATCTGTGAATGATCACAGAGGTCACATGGTACAAGGCTATTCACAACAGCCTTGTACCATGTGACAAGCTGTGAGCAATCACGGCTCTCACAGTATTTATCCTTGGCTACAAGAATGCAGCTAGAGAGAAGGAGAAATGATTGCTTTTACAGCCTTTTTGGGTGTAAAAGCAATCAGTTTAAAAAGAAAAAAATCTTCACCCCCCCCACAAGTAGTACAGTGACACTGTACTGGAGTGTATGAGGGATGCATGGAGTGTATTAAGGGAGAGAGGAGAATGTATAGGGGTTGCATGGAGTGTTATGGGGTATAGGTGAGTGTATGGAGGACACATGGAGTGCGTTACAGGGTATAGGAATGTGTACGGGGGACACATGGAGTATGTTTTGCAGAGTGTACGCTGGATGCAAGGAGTGTGTTAGGGAGAGTGTATGGGGGATGCATGGAGTATGGGAGACTGTATGAGGGACAGATGGAGTGTGTGGGGGACGCATAGAGCATGTTATGGAGTGTAGGAAAGTATATGCTGGACACATGGAGTATAAGAGTGTATGGGGACGCATGAAGTGTGTTTTGGGGTAAAGGAGAGTGTATAGGGGACGCATGGAGTGCGCTATGGGGTATAGGAGAATGTATGGGGACGCATGGAGTGTGCTACAGGGCATAGGAGAGTATATGGGGGATGCATGACGTGCGCTATGGGGTATAGAAGAGTTTATGGAAGATGCCTAGATTGTGCTATGGAGTATAGGAGAGTGTATGGGGGAGACATGGAGTGTGCTATTGGGTATAGGAGAGTGTACGGGGGATGCATGGAATGCGTTACGGAATATAGGAGAGTGTATGGGGATGCATGGAGTGTGTTATGGAGACTGTATGGTGGACGCATAGAGTGTGTAATGGAGGTCGCATGGAGTGCGCTATGGGGTATAGGAGAGTGCATGGGGGACGCATGCAGTGCATTCCTGGTTATGGAGAGTTTATGGGGAACACAGAGTGCGTTATGGCGAGTGTATGTGGGATGCATGGAGTATGTTATGGGGTGTAAGGATGTGTATGGGGGATGCATGCAGTGTGTTATGGAGTGTGTCATTGGGTATAGGAGAGTGTATAGGGAACACAAGGAGTGTGTAACAGCATATAGCAGAGTGTATAGGGACGCATGGAGGGTGTTATGGGGCATTGGAGAGTGTATGTAGGACGCATGGATTGCTATGGGTATAGTAGAATGTATGGGGGATGCATGGAATGTGCTATGGGAGACACATGGAGTGTTTTATGGGGTTTTAGAGAGTCAAAGGGGGACACATGGAGTGCGCTATGGGGTACAGGAGAGTGTATTGGGGACACATGGAGTATAAGAGTGTATCGGGACGCATGAAGTGTGTTTTGGGGTAAAGGAGAGTGTATAGGGGACGCATGGAGTGCGCTATGGGGTATAGGAGAATGTATGGGGACGCATGGAGTGTGCTACAGGGCATAGGAGAGTATATGGGGGATGCATGACGTGCGCTATGGGGTATAGAAGAGTTTATGGAGGACACCTAGATTGTGCTATGGAGTATAGGAGAGTGTATGGGGGACACATGGAGTGTGCTATTGGGTATAAGAGAGTGTACGGGGGATGCATGGAGTGCGTTACGGAATATAGGAGAGTGTATGGGGGATGCATGGAGTGTGTTATGGAGACTGTATGGTGGATGCATAGAGTGTGTAATGGAGGTCGCATGGAGTGCGCTATGGGGTATTGGAGAGTGTATGGGGGATGCATGAAGTGCGCTATGGGGTATAGGAGAGTGCATGGGGGACGCATGCAGTGCGTTCCTGGTTATGGAGAGTTTATGGGGAACACAGAGTGTGTTATGGCGAGTGTATGTGGGATGCATGGAGTATGTTAGGGGGTGTAGGGATGTGTATGGGGGACGCATGCAGTGTGTTATGGAGTGTGTCATTGGGTACAGCAGAGTGTATAGGGACGCATGGAGGGTGTTATGGGGTATTGGAGAGTGTATGGAGGACACATGGATTGCTATGGGGTATATTAGAGTGTATGGGGGACGCATGGAGTGTGTTATGGGGTATAGGAGAGTGTATGGGAAGCATGGAGCGTTTTATGGGGTATAGTAGAGTGTATGGGGGATGCATGGAGTGTTTTATGGAGAGTGTATGGGGGAGGCATGGAGTGTGTTATGGAGTTATAGGTGAGTGTACGGAGAGTATGGGAGTGCATTATGGGGTATAGGACAGTGTATGGGGGATGCATGGAGTGTGTTATGGGGTATAGGAGAGTGTATGGTAGATGCGTGGAGGTATTATGGATGGTGAATAGGGGACGCATGGAGTGTGTTATGGGGTATAGGTGAGTGTAAGGGGGACACATGGGAGTGCATTATGGGGTATAGGACGGTGTATGGGGGATGCATGGAGTGTGTTATGGGATATAGGAGAGTGTATGGTAGATGCGTGGAGTGTATTATGGATAGTGAATAGGGGACACATGGAGTGTAATATGGGGTATAGGAGAGTGTATGGGGGGATGCATGGAGTGTGTTATGGGATATAGGAGAGTGTATGATAGATGCGTGGAGTGTATTATGGATGGTGAATAGAGGACACATGGAGTGTAATATGGGGTATAGGAGAGTGTATGGTAGATGCATGGAGTGTGTTATGGGGGTATAGGTGAGTGTAAGGGGGACACATGAGAGTGCATTATGGGGTATAGAACAGTGTATGGCGGACGCGTGGAGTGTGTTATGGGGTATAGGTGAGTGTATGGGGGATGCATGGAGTGTGTTATGGGGTATAGGTGAGTGTAAGAGGGATATCGTATGTACTCTCCAGCGCCTCAGGATATGCACAGCCAAAAGGGAAGCCAAGGGTATCAGGACAGCGACAACCAAAGGAAATGCTTCAGGGCTGCAGCCCCCCTCAGACGGGGAAATCAGCCACTGGATAGAGAGAAAACAGGTGGCGCACACCTAGTGCATTATCCAAGGTTTATTGTAGGAGTAAAAGAATAATAAAAACATACTCACAGACGAAGCATGTATCTAAAAAGCATAGAAAAATGACAATGGCAACAACGGCAGGCAAGGTGTTCTCACTGTCAGTGCGGTCAAATGTCTGACGCGTTTCGGGGACGAATCCCTTTCCTCAGAGCTGATGACCAACTTCTGATGCTGATGTATGATGAATGGGGAGTAAGAGCCTTGCTGTTGATGCCTCACATGAGAGTGCATTATGGGGTATAGGTGAGTGTATGGGGGATGCATGGAGCGTGTTATGGGGTATAGGAGAGTGTATGGTAGATGCATGGAGTGTGTTATGGATGGTGAATAGGAGATGCATGGAGTGCGTTATTGGGTATAGGAGAATGTATGGGGACGCAAGGAGTGTGTTATGGAGACTGTATGGCTGACGCGTGGACTGTGTTATGGAGGAGGCATGGAGTGTGCTTTGGGGTATAGGAGAGTGTATGGGCGATGCATGGAGTGTGTATGGAGGACACATGGGAGTGCATTATGGGGTATAGGACAGTGTATGGGGGATGCATGGAGTGTGTTATGGAGTATATGGGAGATGCACAGAGTGTGTCATGGGGCATGCATGGAGTGTGTTATGGGGTTTAGGATAATCTATGGTAGATGCGTGGAGTGTGTTATAGATGGTCAATAGGGGACACATGGAGTGTGATATGGGGTATACGACAGTGTATGAGGGATGCATTGAGTGTTCTACGGGGTATAGCAGAGTGTATAGGGACGCATGGAGGGTGTTATGGGGCATTGGAGAGTGTATGTAGGACGCATGGATTGCTATGGGTATAGTAGAATGTATGGGGGATGCATGGAATGTGCTATGGGAGACACATGGAGTGTTTTATGGGGTTTTAGAGAGTCAAAGGGGGACACATGGAGTGCGCTATGGGGTACAGGAGAGTGTATTGGGGACACATGGAGTATAAGAGTGTATCGGGACGCATGAAGTGTGTTTTGGGGTAAAGGAGAGTGTATAGGGGACGCATGGAGTGCGCTATGGGGTATAGGAGAATGTATGGGGACGCATGGAGTGTGCTACAGGGCATAGGAGAGTATATGGGGGATGCATGACGTGCGCTATGGGGTATAGAAGAGTTTATGGAGGACACCTAGATTGTGCTATGGAGTATAGGAGAGTGTATGGGGGACACATGGAGTGTGCTATTGGGTATAAGAGAGTGTACGGGGGATGCATGGAGTGCGTTACGGAATATAGGAGAGTGTATGGGGGATGCATGGAGTGTGTTATGGAGACTGTATGGTGGATGCATAGAGTGTGTAATGGAGGTCGCATGGAGTGCGCTATGGGGTATTGGAGAGTGTATGGGGGATGCATGAAGTGCGCTATGGGGTATAGGAGAGTGCATGGGGGACGCATGCAGTGCGTTCCTGGTTATGGAGAGTTTATGGGGAACACAGAGTGTGTTATGGCGAGTGTATGTGGGATGCATGGAGTATGTTAGGGGGTGTAGGGATGTGTATGGGGGACGCATGCAGTGTGTTATGGAGTGTGTCATTGGGTACAGCAGAGTGTATAGGGACGCATGGAGGGTGTTATGGGGTATTGGAGAGTGTATGGAGGACACATGGATTGCTATGGGGTATATTAGAGTGTATGGGGGACGCATGGAGTGTGTTATGGGGTATAGGAGAGTGTATGGGAAGCATGGAGCGTTTTATGGGGTATAGTAGAGTGTATGGGGGATGCATGGAGTGTTTTATGGAGAGTGTATGGGGGAGGCATGGAGTGTGTTATGGAGTTATAGGTGAGTGTACGGAGAGTATGGGAGTGCATTATGGGGTATAGGACAGTGTATGGGGGATGCATGGAGTGTGTTATGGGGTATAGGAGAGTGTATGGTAGATGCGTGGAGGTATTATGGATGGTGAATAGGGGACGCATGGAGTGTGTTATGGGGTATAGGTGAGTGTAAGGGGGACACATGGGAGTGCATTATGGGGTATAGGACGGTGTATGGGGGATGCATGGAGTGTGTTATGGGATATAGGAGAGTGTATGGTAGATGCGTGGAGTGTATTATGGATAGTGAATAGGGGACACATGGAGTGTAATATGGGGTATAGGAGAGTGTATGGGGGGATGCATGGAGTGTGTTATGGGATATAGGAGAGTGTATGATAGATGCGTGGAGTGTATTATGGATGGTGAATAGAGGACACATGGAGTGTAATATGGGGTATAGGAGAGTGTATGGTAGATGCATGGAGTGTGTTATGGGGGTATAGGTGAGTGTAAGGGGGACACATGAGAGTGCATTATGGGGTATAGAACAGTGTATGGCGGACGCGTGGAGTGTGTTATGGGGTATAGGTGAGTGTATGGGGGATGCATGGAGTGTGTTATGGGGTATAGGTGAGTGTAAGAGGGATATCGTATGTACTCTCCAGCGCCTCAGGATATGCACAGCCAAAAGGGAAGCCAAGGGTATCAGGACAGCGACAACCAAAGGAAATGCTTCAGGGCTGCAGCCCCCCTCAGACGGGGAAATCAGCCACTGGATAGAGAGAAAACAGGTGGCGCACACCTAGTGCATTATCCAAGGTTTATTGTAGGAGTAAAAGAATAATAAAAACATACTCACAGACGAAGCATGTATCTAAAAAGCATAGAAAAATGACAATGGCAACAACGGCAGGCAAGGTGTTCTCACTGTCAGTGCGGTCAAATGTCTGACGCGTTTCGGGGACGAATCCCTTTCCTCAGAGCTGATGACCAACTTCTGATGCTGATGTATGATGAATGGGGAGTAAGAGCCTTGCTGTTGATGCCTCACATGAGAGTGCATTATGGGGTATAGGTGAGTGTATGGGGGATGCATGGAGCGTGTTATGGGGTATAGGAGAGTGTATGGTAGATGCATGGAGTGTGTTATGGATGGTGAATAGGAGATGCATGGAGTGCGTTATTGGGTATAGGAGAATGTATGGGGACGCAAGGAGTGTGTTATGGAGACTGTATGGCTGACGCGTGGACTGTGTTATGGAGGAGGCATGGAGTGTGCTTTGGGGTATAGGAGAGTGTATGGGCGATGCATGGAGTGTGTATGGAGGACACATGGGAGTGCATTATGGGGTATAGGACAGTGTATGGGGGATGCATGGAGTGTGTTATGGAGTATATGGGAGATGCACAGAGTGTGTCATGGGGCATGCATGGAGTGTGTTATGGGGTTTAGGATAATCTATGGTAGATGCGTGGAGTGTGTTATAGATGGTCAATAGGGGACACATGGAGTGTGATATGGGGTATACGACAGTGTATGAGGGATGCATTGAGTGTTCTACGGGGTATAGGAGAGTTTATGGGGGCCGCATGGAGTGTGTTTGGGGGTATAGGAGAGTGTATGGGGGACACCTGGAGTGCGCTGTGATGTAGAAGAGTGTGTAGGAAACATATGGGGTGTGCTATGGTGTATATGAAAGGGTATGGGGACACATGGAAAGTGTATGGGGATACATGGGGTGTGCTGTGGGGTATAGGAGAGTATATAAGGACCACAGAGGGGCCCATTGGGTGCCGTAGAGAACATGGGGTAGGATGGTTTCCGGGGGTCCCTATGAGCTCCCCATACTGTAGATGTGGATAGGGGGGTCATTGTGATGGGTGGTGTGATGGGGGAGGGGTGCACAGCACTCCCCATAGGCTGGATGAATAGATCCCGGGATTGGTATGGAGTACGATGTATATGGTGAGAGGTAAGGTGTGTATAGATGGGGGGGGGTACTGGCTCCTCCTCCTCCCCCTAGTTCCCTGTGGGGGGTGTAGACTTGTCTTTGTAGCGGGACGCTCTGAGTGATGACAGTGACCCCCATACATTGCCATGTCTTCTCTCCTCCAATCATAGAGATCCAGCTGTTTGGATTGGAAGGAAATATGGAATCTGGTGACACACCTCATTCTTTTACAGTGGAACTGATCTCAGGAAGGAAAGGTTTTCCATCTTCTACAGCCGTGGTCTCCAAACTGCGGCCCTTTGTCCATCCCTTGGGGCACTATTCCATCCACTGATAGCAACAAAGGGACATAATTCCCCCTACTGGCACCAATGAAGGGGCGCATTTCCTCCCAATGACACCAGTACTTATGCCCAATGACACCAACAATGGGTCACAATTCTTCCCAATGACACCAACGAGGCTTCACAGTCCCTCTCAATGACGCCAACGATGGGTCACAATTCCTCCCAATGACACCAACGACGGTCATAATTCCTCCCAATGACAACAATAATGGGGCCCATTGACACCAACGATGGGTCACAATTCCTCCCAATGACACCAACGATGGGTCATAATTCCTTCCAATGACAGCAGTAATAGGGCCCAATGACAGTCATGATGGGTCACAATTCCTCCCAATGACACTCATGATGGATCACAATTCCTCCCAATGACAACAGTAATGGGGCCCATTGACACCAATGATGGGTCACAGTTCCTCCCAATGACACCAACGATGGGTCATAATTCCTCCCAATGACACTCAGGATGGGTCACAATTCCTCCCAATGACACTCATGATGGGTCACAATTCCTCCCAATAACACTCATGGGTCACAATTCCTCCCAAAGACACCCATGATGGGTCACAATTCCTCCCAATGTCACCAATGATGGGTCACAGTTCCTCCCAATGACACTCATGATGGGTCACAATTCCTCCCACTGTCACCAATGATGGGTCACAATTCCTCCCACTGTCACCAATGATGGGTCATAATTCCTCCCACTGTCACCAATGATGGGTCACAATTCCTCCCACTGTCACCAATGATGGGTCACAATTCCCATGGGACAAATGGGACAACACCCTGTTGCTGTCAGATTAAATATATCAGTGCTGCATTTGATTGGCGTTCCTGCAAAGCAAACAACAATGGTTAACAATACAACTATTAAACTTTTACATATTTTAAATTTTTTTTTTTTTTTTAGTTTGTGATTTATGTTTTGTAATCACAGGCATAGACTGATCTGCAAGACATGATGACTGATCGGTGCTGTACCGAATCAGAGCACTGTCGGGCCGGGGGGCGTGTGTGTGTACCCCCTGCCTGGAAGCGTGGATCATCTTCTAGGTACGTTGTCCAGTGGTTGGGGCCTGCTTTGCCACCGTACTCCTGTGTGTGACGGTTGGCAAGAAGTCAACCTCTTCACGCCGACCGAACGCAAACGTGCGGCCTCCCGGCATCTGGGCCTAGACGCCGAGCGGCCACGCATTTGCGTTCTATTGAAAAAGGACATATGTGCCAAGAGCGCTCCCAGCACACATGTCTGATACTCACGGAAAGGTCCCGGTCTCCTCTTTCGATCGGGACCTTTCCCGATCATGTGACTGCCGTGACGACAGTGGTCACATGACCCTAAAATGCCGCCCCACCTCCCGGCTTCTGAAACTCTTAAAGGGCCGGGAGGCGCCGGCGTGAAGGGGTTAAGATCCGTAGATGAGTCAGATTTCCCAAACAGAATAAGACTGAGTTTGGATATTTTCTATTAATGACATCCCATGTAATAACCGGAACAGGAAATACCACAATGTATAAAGTGTGGCTTAGGTGTTAGAAAATTGTTTTCCTCATGTAGTTGTATGGTATTGTATATACTATTATTTGACTAGATAATGTGTATAATAGTTGCCTTTAGTTCCGGATTAATTTCTAAGTAAGTGACAATGTACCTCCTAGATGAGATATAAAAAAACCTTTAAATAGTAAGTTACTTTAACTTAACCTCCCTAGCGGTCTGATTATGTCCATATTTCTGTGCTGAAAGTGGTACATTTTTTTGCATGAATATGTATTTTTTTTATAGTAGGCCTGCAATTTTTAGGAATAACTCACTGAAATCTGTCCGAACAAGAGTCTAATAAACATCCCGGGTAGGATAAAACTTGAAACACAAAATCATAAATTATAATGTAATAAATAATCATAAAAAATAATACTATAATAATAATACATTTAATTCAATAATATAATCAAACCAAAAACACTGAAATTTGAAATATAGTGCCAAGTTCGCACATTACTGAGCTCAGTCGCAGAATCGTTTTCAGTGTCTGATGACGAATTTCCCCACAAATCATTATCACTCAATTCTGCAAGTGGTTCTAATTTACTATCGCTGTTCTCTAGCTGGTCTAAAACCACTTTTGACCTAAAGGGACGCCATGGACTTTTCTAAGTTTCCAGGCAGAAAGAACAGTAAAAATGAAGGCAGGGGACAGGACAAAGCACTAGGGACAAAATGTATGTGAAATGGTTTGAAACAGTAATGTTTTACTTTGTAATATTCGTTTATTAGAAAATGATAGTTTTTAAAATTTTCAAATCCGGCCCCCGTATGTCCCGACGCTCGCAGGGAGTGGAACACGGATGCCGGCATCGGCCGGAGGAGATGGCCGGGGACGCTGCAGGGGACACAACGCGAGAGTGAAAGACAAGGTAAGTGCTGCAGGGAATCCCTGAGCAACGCCGCATGGTAAGCCCGAGTGTTGCTCGGGGTTACCATTTTTGGTACTGAAACTTTACCCCGAGCTACACTCAGGAAAACCGCCAGGGAGGTTTAGGTATGTTGGGGTATGTTAAAATATTTGGAAAGTTACATAAATAGTATGTAATGTTAATACTAAATTACTGAACAAAGAATTGAGCTAGGCCCATTACAGTGGATGTAGGTCCTTAACCACCTCCCGCCAACCATATAGTAATATGATGGGCGCAGAGTGGTTCTCTCGTTCTGGGAGGACATCATGACGTCCTCCCATTCTCACCGCACATGCGCGGCTCAGGGAGCGTGCAGCGCGGCGATCGGGTGTGCGCTTTATCCCTAGGTCACAGCGGATCACCGATCTACGGAAAGAGCCGAAGATGTCAGCTCGGTCATGTGATCAGCTGTGTCCAATCACAGCTGATCACATGTAAACAGGGAAATGCCGGTTATTGGCATTTCTCTCCTCTCGAGCTGTCACGCTGACAAATAGAGCTTTCTTTTGGTGGTATTTAATCACCTGTGTGCTTTTTATTTTTTGCGCTATAAACACAAAAACCACGAAAATTTGCAAAAAAACTGTATTTTTTACTTTTGGCTATAAAAAATATATAATAAACTCAAAGTTAGTCATAAATTTAAGCCAAAATGTATTCTGCTACATGTCTTCGGTAAAAAAAAATCCCAATAAGTGTATATTGATTGCTTTAGGTGAAAGTTATAGTGTCTACAAACTATGGTATAGATACTGTAATTTATGCCATTGTTTGCTATACAGAGCTGCACTAGTTTTACTGACAATTGCGCGGTCATGCAATGCTGTACATAAATAAAATTTATGGCCATTTTTTCACACAAATAGAGCTTTCTTTCGGTGGTATTTGATCACCTGTGCGCTTTTTATTTTTTGCACTATAAACAAAAAAATAATCCAAAATTTTGAAAAAAATAAATACATTTTTTCATTTTGGTCATAAAAAATATCCAAAAAACTCAAATTTTGTCATAAATTTAGGCCGAAATGTATTCTGCTACATGTCTTTGGTAAAAAAAAATCCCAATAAGTTTGATTGCTTTGTGTGAAAGTTATAGCGTCTACAAACTATGGTATAGATAATGGAATTTACACAGCTTTTACTTTCTGACTGCCTATCACATTTCCTGAGGTGCTAAAATACCAGGATAGTACAAACACCCCCAAATGACCCCTTTTCGGAAAGTAGACACCCTAAGCTATTTGCTGAGAGGCATATTGAGTCTATGGAAGATTTATTTTTTTTCCACAAATTTTTGGAAAATTTTGTTTTTACACAAAGTTGTCACTTAAATGATTTATTGCTCACAAAAGCCATGGTTATATGTGGAATTACACCCCAAAATACATTCTGCTACTTCTACTGAGTATGGGGATACCGCATATGTGAGCCTAGCCACATACAGAAGCCTGAAATCCACTGACCACTTTGAAAGCCTGAAGGTGCGCAACTTCTTCATTTCTCTTCCTCACTACCTATCACAGTTTCGGAGGCCCTGAAATTCCAGGATAGGAATTTAAAGAGAGGCATGGCAAGTATTTTGCAGATCTCATTTTTTCTCACAAGGTTTTGAAATATAAAAAAAGAAAAGAAAAAAAATTTTTTGTTTTCATTCTTCATTTTCCAAAAACTTGTGGCAACAAACGAGATCTGCAAAATACTCACCATGCTTCTTATCAAATTCCTTGGGGTGTCTACTTTCCAAAAATGGGGGGTTGGTGCTATTCTGGTATTTCAGGGCCTCCAAAACTGTGATAGGTAGTCAGTAAGTGTAATGAGGAAATAAAGCCCTTTAAAAGCCTGAAGGTGCTTATTGGATTTTGGGGTCCTGTGCTTGGCTAGACTGCCAAAATGTCTCTCACATGTGGTACCCCCACACTCGGGAGAAGTAGCAGAATGTATTTTGGGGAGTAATTCCACATATACCCATGTCATGTGTGAGCAATAAACTATTTAAATGACAATTTGTGTAATTTTGTTTTTTTTTCATTTTCCAAAAACTTGTGGTAAAAAAATGAATTCTTCTATTGACTCAACATGCCTCTCAGCAAATAGTTTGGGGTGTCTACTTTCCAAAAAGGGTCATTTTGGGAGGTGGGGGCATTTTATGCCCAGCATTAGAAGTTTATGCCACACATCACTCACTCTTGTGACCACCTGAAGACCAAACCTTTTCTGACACTTTTTGCTCACATTAAAAAAAATTGTATTTTTGCCAGGAAATTAATTTGACCCCCCCAAACATTATATAGTTTTTTAGAGCAGACACCCTAGTGAATAAAATGGTGGGTGCTGCAATTTTCTAGCTCACATAGTACTCACACAGCGATTTTTCAAATGCAATTTTTTTTTTAAAATGTACACTTTTTTAATTTTAATGCACAAAAACACAATATATTGGCCAATTATTTGGTAAGATACAAAAGATGATGCTATGCTGAGTAAATACATACCAAACATGACCTACTTTAAAATTGCGCATGCCCCGTGCAATGGCAACAAACTGCATACATTTTTATTATCTATAGGCAACGCTTTAAAAGCCTTTACAAGCTACCATTTTAGATTTACAGAGGAGGTCTAGAGCTATAATTACTGCCCTTGATCTGACGTTTGTGGCGATACCTCACATGCATGGTGCAACCGCTGTTTCCATACTGGCACAGGGTCAACGCTCACGACCTCAGGTGCGCGAGTGCACAAGGAGGGTGAGGGTACTTTTTTTTTGTTCTGATTTATTTTATTATTTTTACACTGTCCCTTTAATTTTGTGTTTTTTAATCACTTCAATAAAAAATAATTTTTTAATGCTATAACAGGGAATTCAGATATCCCCTATAACTTCAATGGGCATTGTCATATATTCTTTTTTGAGAAATCTGGGGTCTATCATACTCTAGATATCTCCTCTGCCCTTACATTATCTAATCTCACCAAGATCGGTGTGATCAGATGCTTTCCCAATTTACAAATGGCGCTGTTTTTATCCTGCACAACTGAAGTGATGAAATGCTCGTAGCTTTTGATTTCTTAGACTATTGAGATGATTGGTACCATTCCGGTCTCTAATCAGCTCTATGATCAGCTGGCAGAAATACCGGCTGCATTCTCAGGTTTCCCCGATGGAACGGGACTGCCGGAGAAGGCCGTGGAAGACAGCGGGGGAGCATTTTCTCCCACTGCTTGTAAAAGCAATCCTGCAGCTAATTAGCCACTAGGATTGCTTTTACATGAAATCCCATCGCTGGCTGAAAAAAACGATACCAGGATGATGCCTGCAGCTGCAGGCATCACCCTGGTATAACCATTCAAAGTCCGCTGATGTACCAGTACGTTGCTGTTCCTTGTTGGGTGTATATGCTATGTTCTTTTTTTCTTTATGCAGCCTGTGGGCTGAATAGAAAAAAAGAGAAGAAATCTCTGCCAGAAAAAGTGTGTGGTATGCCCACCATTAGAATACCTCCCTGCATCCACGCACTTCTAATGGTGGGCACACATGAAATGTGCCAACAAATATAAAATATATATGCCGAAGCATAGGGGCCATCCACCCACTGGCCACCCCAGGCCCCCATGCTTCGGCATATATGCTCTTTTTTTAACTGTGGATGAAAAATCTCATCCGACAACACTGCACACACCTACTTAGGTATATTCTGAGAGCAAGACCCCTGTTGCTGTCAGAATAAACAAGTCGGTGCTGCAGTTTGACATCCCTGCAAAGAAAACAACAATGGTTAACAATAAAACAGTAACTCAATAAAACAACTTTATAATTGAAATATCTCTGCAAGGAAAACCGTGTGGTGGTATGCCCACCATTAGAAAACCTCCCTTCATCCACCCACTTCTAATGGTGGGCACACATGAAATGTGCCAACAAATATATGGTAGCGACGGAAGCAGTCCTTGACGCAGAGGTCAGGACAGGAGGGACAACAAAAGCGGCTGTCGTGCCTAATTCCATGTCTGCTACAGGCACGACATCTTTTTTGGGGGTTCCTATGGGTTGGGGTACCTGGAATGGCATCGGGAAAATGCCTCTCATGCAGCCGGCTAACTGCATCTGGGTTGGGGGCATAGCACCTTCTGGATACAAAAGGGCCCTGATGATCTCTTCCTGGAATTTTAGGAACAAAAGCGTTATATAAAGCCAATTGAAATAAATAAACAGACACTTGTTTGTACCAGCGTCTGGCTTTTCGGGAAACTAAGTACGGCTTCATCATCTGGTCGTTGAAGTCCACCCCTCCCATGTTAAAATTATAATCGTGGACACAGAGGGGCTTCTCAATAACACCAGCTGCCGTGGCAATTTGGATGGTCGTATCTGCGTGAATGGAAGACAGGAAGAAAACATCCCGTTTGTCCTTCCACTTCACTGCGAGCAATTCTTTGTTTTTCAAGCAGGCCTTTTCCCCCTTTCTAAGACGGGTATTTACAAGCCGTTGGGAAAAGCCCCGGCGATTAGGTCGCACAGTGCCACATGCACCAATTCCAAGATTGTACAAATGTCTAAATAGCGGCACGCTTGAATACAAATTGTATAAGTGGTACCCCATATGGAAAAAGGATGACGCCAAGTCCCAAACTATCTTGCCACTGCTCCCCATGTAGTCAGGGCATCTGGGGGGCTCCACTATCTTTTCCCTCGTCAATCCAAAACTTATATGTATAGCCTGTTGCCCTCTCGCAGGTCTTAAACAGCTTGACCCCATATCTGGCATGCTTGCTGGAGATAAACTGTTTGAATGCAAGGCGGCCAGAAAAATGAATGAGGGACTCATCGATGCAGATGTTTTGCTGGGGAGTATACACATCTGCAAATGTTTGGTTAAAGTGATTTACGAGGGGCCGCATTTTGTGGAGCCGGTCAAATTCAGGGTCACCCCGAGGACGACTGAGTGTGTTGTCGTTGAAGTGCATAAAACACAATATTGTCTCATATCTATGCCTGGCCATGGCAGCAGAGAACACGGACATATGATGAATTTAGTCTGTGGACCAATACAACCGCAATTCATTTTTTTTTAGTAATGTCCATGTTGAGGGTTAGGCCCAAAAAAACTTTAAATTTGGAAACCGTAATGGGTTTCCATATAGATGGTCTGGCAAGGTTTGAATTTGGGTTGGCGGCGATAAATTGTCGTACATATAAATTGCTTTAAACCACAATCCATGCATAAAGATCATCTGTGAAAAACAGCTCCAAAAAATCAAGGGGAGTATTTAAATTTGCTGTTTCCACCTGAATTCCAGGTTGGGCAGTGAATGGGGGAAGTACGGGTGCTGCAGAATTTGTGGGCTGCCAATTGGGATTTGCAAGCACACCCGGAAGGATACTAGGGGCTCTACAGGCCTCTGTACGAATTCTTGGTGGCCGCAGGAGACTACTTGTGCTTGCCACCACACCAGCTTGTACTGCACTTATGGGACTCGCCACGTCACCTAGTGATACTACAATGCTGGTATGTATAATACCAGGACGTACTAGACCACTGGTGCTCGCCAGTTCGCCAAAAGGTAGCGTGGCACTAGTATTGCTGCATATGAGAGTCATCATGTGTTTGTACCACCTCAGCAACCTGGAAATGGGGTCGGGTATGCCTGATCTTAGCAAGGACCTCTTCTCCGTCATCTGAGCTAACTGTCAGGGTGCCGCTGCTGTCTACAGGTTTGTATTCTGAGGCGGATTCTGACAGTGAGTCTTCCCCTTTGCTCTCACCTGACATGCTCAGAATAATGTAGGCCTCTTCACTAGAGTACCTTTGCTTGGACATTTTGGCCACTAAATTTATAGGTACCTAGTGCGACTCACGGGAAAAAGAGCGGATGGCTGTCAGGGACTGCTTGAACCGCTACAAAAAATTTACCGACAAGTGCTAACAGAGATCAGGTCTGATTCTGTGAACACTACGGTTTTGTGTATAATGTATCAAGTGACAGTTATCTACTGACACTGCACTTGCTGGGGGAGAAGGGGGGGGGGCATGGGGGCTAAACGCAGGTGCTGGCAGGTGTCAGGGCTTATCCCGCTAATGCTGCGTTTTTGGGGACACTATATTAATGTGAACGCTGGTATAGCGCTGATCTGATCAAAGATATTGATCCAATCAGACACTATACTAGCAATGGAGGTTTAGTGTGCAAGTGAACGTGTTCCTAGCAATCGAAGGGTTAAATGTGATTACTGGTGTACTAGCGGGCAATCTGATGCTTTCTGGGAGGAGCGCTAACTGACGCTAACACTATCAGAAATAGCCAGCGACACTAATACAGTAATCAGTAAAAATCTGTGCACTGTAAACAATGACACTGGTGACAGGGCAGTGAAGGGGTTAACTGGGGGGGGGGGTCGATCAATGGGTTAAATGTGACCTAGGTGTGTTCTAACTGTTAGTGCAGTGCTTTGTACTCACGTTTTCTGTGTCTTCTCTCTCTGGGACGGAATGTGCCCAGGCAGAGAAGATTTACATCATATCCTGTCCTGTGTAACTGTCAACACAGGACAGGATAGGACATGGACCGATCATTCAACTTCAGCCGGACATCTCTGGCTGAAATTGAATGATTGATCCCTCGGGGATCGAATCGTGACACCTGCAGGTCGGCCGGAGCGCGTGTACGCCTCCCTGCCCGTGAAAACATTGGGAGTGTGAATGACGTATATAAACGTGATTTTGTGCAGCGGTGCCGCCCTGCCGCAGTATATGTACTGTGGCTGTTCAGCAACCTGTTTATAATAATAATAATACACACAATACCAGTGTCATTTTTTGTAAAGAATCAACTAATATAACTACTTCAATAATAAAAAAAGCTAAAAATATATAATAATAATAAAAATAATAATATAAACAATACCAGTATAATTGTATCATTTTTTTTTCCCAAAGAATCAGCTACTACAGTATAACTACTACAATCCTAAAAAAGCTAAAAATATATAATCTTATTAATAACAGTATAAACAATACTAGTGCAATCATTTTTTTTTCAACAGGGCCGGATCTAGCCTGTCTGATGTGGTGGTGCAGTAAAAAACATCAGGGGGGCAGAGGATGCGAGGTCAGCAGGGCAGTGTATAGAAGTCAGTAGGGCCGTGTACAGGGGGGCCAGCAGGGCAGAGAGATAGGGGCAGCAGTTTGTAGGGCAGAGTACAGAGGCCATGAGTTTGTAGGGAAGTTTACAGCGGGTTATCAAGGCAGTGTACAAGGGTTAGCGGGGCAGTGTACAGGGGGTCAGCAGGACAGAGGATGAGAGGTCAGCAGGGGAGTGTACAACTCAGGAGGGCAGTGTACAGGCGGTCAGCAGGACAGAGGATGAGAGGTCAGCAGGGGAGTGTACAAGACTCAGGAGGGCAGTGTACAGGCGGTCAGTAGGGGACAAAATAGGGGTCAGTAGGGCAGAGGAAGGGAGCAGTGGCGTCCCGATCCTGTGGGGACCATCAGCATGCAACCTATACGGGGTGACACCGGACCCGCTCCAAGAAAAGGTAAGTTGTAAAGAACGCCGACGGGCAGTGTACACGGGTCAGCAGGATGGAGGACAGAGGTCAGCATGGCAGGGTACAGAGGGTCAGCAGGGTAGAGGACAGGGGTCAGAAGAGGAGAGGACAGGGTCAGAACTGCAACATAGCAGCCAGCTATACATGCAGATCGAGGCTGTGTCTGTAAGGGAATCCGATTTCAGCAATGTGATGAGTGGGGAGGAGGAGATCTATTGACTGCCCTGTGTGTAGTGCCAGGACAAGGTCGACTAGCTCCCAGGGTGAAGATGACAAACTAAGCCCCCCCCCATGTGTGAGCATCATGTCTCAGCATAAATCCCCCCCCCCCAAAAAAAAAGAAAAGAGAATGAATCAGCATGCTCCCCCCAAGCATAACTTCTGTCTGCAAACCAAAATTCTCCCCACACAACAATGCAAAAATTCCCCCTCCTCCCAGTATAGACCCCTTTCCCAGCACAAATCTTTGCCCCCCAATTCCGCCTCCAGTGCCCCCAATTCCGCCTCGCCCAAAAAATAATCCCTCCATGCACACATCCACCTTCGTCTCAAATTTCCCAATTTCTCATCCAAGCACAAATCTCCAAATCCCCCCCCCCCAGTCCCCCCTCTTAACCCAAATTCCCTCACCTCTTCCTAGCACAAATCCCCCCAATCTTACCTCCTAGCACAATTCCCTCCAATCCCCTCTCCTAGCGCAATCAACCTCATCCGCCCTTCTAGCACAAATCTCCCCGCTAATCCCCTCTGCTAGCACATATCCCCCATCCCCCTTCTAGCACAAATCCCCCCCCCCCCCATCCCCGCTAATTCCTCTTTCTAGCACAAATCCCTCCAATCCCCTCTCCTAGCACAATCGCCCCTATCCCCCCTTATAGCACAAATCTCCCCGCTAATCCCCCCTCCTAGCACATATCCCCCATCCTCCTTCTAGAACAAATCCCCCCCTCCCCCAAATCCCCATCCTCCAATACCCTCCCTATGACAAATTCCTCTAAATTCCTACTCCTAGTACAATCCCTTCCAAAGTACCCTTCCCAGCACAGATCCTCTCCTTTTCCAAATCCTCTGCCCCCACTTAGCCCAAATCCCCCGCCTCCTCTTAGCACAAATAGGCACAAACATTTCCCCCATGCCCCCTCCTGGCTTAAATCCCCCCAAATCCTTCTCCTAACAGAACCCCCCCCCCCGCAACTGCCATTACCCTTTCCAGCACAGATAGCCCCTTCTCATCCCAAGCACAAATGACTGTTTCCCCCACACCTCCCCTCTCATTATGTAAAATTTGCCTGTAAGCCCCCCCCCCCCAAATTACAGTCTAGAGGAGCGGTGCTGTGCTCTGCCCCCTCCTCCTGTCAGAACAGAGCTGCTCTATATAGCTGATGACACAGGATCGCTCTGACCATGGGGCTGTACACAGTTTCATTACCCGCCCCGATCTACATTTACTGCTGTGGGAGATAAGCGGTCCTTAGAGGAGATAGGGGCAGGTATTGAAACTGTGTACAGTCCGATGGACGGAGCAATCCTGTGTCATCAGCTATATGGAGCAACGCTGTTCTGACAGGAGGAGGGGGCAGAGCACAGAACCGCTACTCCTTGCTCTCTTGTCACTTTCAGGACTTAACTCCAGGCTTCCTTTCCTTTGTCCCGGCTCTGAGTGTGGGGATGGGGGGGAAGGAGCTCAGTAGTCTGGGGGGGCACCACTGAAATCTATGGGGGTGCAGTCCACCCCAGCACCCCCCTAGATCCGGCCATGTTTTTCAAAGCATTAAATACTATAACATCTACAATCATAAAACGGCTAATAATAATAATAAAATTTTTTTTTATAAAGTATTAAATACTATATTTCCTACAATCATAAAACGGATAATAATACTAATTTTTTTTTACTTTTTTTGTTTTTTTTTCAAAGCATTAAATACTATAACTATTACAATCATAAAACGGCTAAGAGTAAATAATAAGAAGAAATTTTTTTTTTTGTTTTTTTTTATTTTTTTTTATTTTTTTGGTGTTTTTTTTTTTCAAAGCATTAACCTATAACTACTACAAGTATGGTTAAAACAGGTAAACATGTATAATATATAATAATAATACTAATAGTATAATATAAATTGAAAAAAAAAAATATTACATACACAACACCAGTTGTCATATACATTTCCAACACAGCTGATGTCATCCAGGCTTTTAAAGCAAGATGGTCAAATTACGGACCTCAATATACTGAACGTAGATAGCACCATCATCACCAATTACATAACCAATCCACATGTCTCCATTGACAACTTCGTGTAAGGCGTTCTGAAGGAGAAGTAGCTGGTTGGAAAAATCAGCCCGGCAGAGTGGACAGGTGGGGTTCTCTCCAAACCATCGGCAGATGCAGCTGGTGTGGAACTCGTGATTGCAGGCCAGGATGGTTGTGTTCTCTCCATCTTCACAACCTGCCAAACAAATGGGACACACACTTACCTCCTCCTCGGCGCGCTGCTCCATGGCCGGTGGTGGGTGGTTCTTAGGGGCCCTGTCGTGCTGCTCCATGGCCGGTGGCGGGTGGTTCTCAGGGGCCCTGGCATGCTGCTGCATGGCCAGTGGAGGATGGTGCTCAGGGGCCCTGGCTCACTCTGTTGGTGAACGGCTTCGGTGGGTGGAGGCCTCCTCCCGTCTCCGATGACGCTGGACTCTGGACCTAGTCCGATGGGCGATCGGAGACTCTCCGTCCTCCTGATGTGAAGGCCTCCCACGAGATGGGCGTCGTGAAGGCCGAGGCATCCTGGTGGTGCTGGATGACCTGCAAATGGCTAAAATGATGAAATATTACCATTAATAATATAAAGAATTATATAGTAGTGATAATAGGAATCGAAATCCGTATAAATGGCGAAAATCTCTGTCAGTCGCAGGAGACAAGCTCTGATGCTGCTTATGGCTCGGATACCAGGGCAGCATTGAGGTGAGATGCAGCCTGGGGGCGGAGCTAACCTGACTTCCTGCCAATCAGCCAATCACAGCCTGCCACCTCACACCAGCTGTCACTTTTCAGGCCTACCTATTTTGAGTGACACTTGTACCCAAATAAATTTGATATTTGATTTGACAGAAACAGTCAATTGGTCACTTTAATGGCTATTCATAAAAGCGGCCACAAGAGGTCACTAGGTGTGATTGTGCCGTAGCGGTAATACCGCCTCTCGCCATAGATGTCTCCCTTCCCAGTCAGCTCCAATACACATCATAGAGTTCGGCTTTCTGCCCTACGGAGGCCATTTTATTCTATCTAATGTACAAGGCAGAGGAGAGAAGAAGCTGAGAGTGAGGGAGGGCTAGAGAAACTGTCTCTGAGGTGATGGCGACCAGGAGAGACCAGCTGAGGAGGTGAGGGGGAGCCGCATGGAGGTGGTATGAGGGAAGGTGGAGGAGGTTGGGGGGTATATTATGTATGGAGAGGCTGATGGGGGGGGTGAGGGACAGACAGCTGCAGCTCCACCATCACTTGCCCCCCCCCCCCACACCTGTCCATAGTAACACGGCACTGTGCAGAAAGCCCCCCAATAACCCCCCCAGCAGCTGTGCCAGGGTTCTAACCCCCCCAAACATGTGGCCTATACTTCTACATGAAAGCAGAATTGCGCTCACAAATGTTTGCCCCCCACTGCATGGATCAGCTGCTTGTTTTTTCTCGGGGGGGGGGGAGCACAAAGCTCGTACTCAGCTGACCCGCACAGCCCCACTGAACGGGGAAAAGTCATTTGTACCCAGAATTCTGCTTTACAATGATGTCCAAATTGTGTCCAAGTGCTGCACAAGCATCCAGTGAGCCCCGGTTCACACTGGTGCGGCACTGAAATCACACTACTTCAGCGCCATTCCAGAGCCGCATATCAGTGCGATTTGCACCGCCGATTTCATTGCGGCTTGCAGCCTCATATAACAGAAGTCTATGCAAGTCGCAATGAAATCAGCAAAAATCGTTCAGGAACCTTTTTCATAATCGCTGCAATATGAGTCTCTGCAATATGAACGGCTCCATTGCTGGCAATGGGGTGCAATTTGTCATGCAATTTGGAGCTTTTAAATCACATGACAAGCCGCACCAGTGCCCTGATGATCAGTGTACATGTCCCCTCTGAGGAATGCCCCTTACCGGCTCTCCTCACGCGCTGTCAGTGTGAGGAAAGGAATGCCGATAACCGGCATTTCCTTGTTTACATGTGATCAGTTGTGATTGGACACAGCTGATCACATGACAGAGTTGATGTCATCCGCTGTTTCCCGGGGACACAGCGCACCACTGATCGCCGCACGTCCCTGGGGGCACACATGCGCAGTTAGAGTGGGAGGACATCATATGACGTCCTCCTGTCATTTCCTTCTATATTTCCTTCCTTTTAAATACCACCAAAACAAAGCTCTGTGTGTTTAAAAAAATGATAAAAATGTCATATGGGTACAGTGTTGCATGACTGCGCAATTGCCATTCAAAGTGTGAGAGCGTCGAAAGCTGAAAATTGTCCTGGGCACGAAGGGGGTAAAAGTGTCCGGTAGGCAAGTGGTTAAATAAATGTGACAGGTAGAGTTTTATGACAGAAGAGACCCAATCGCTTTCTGCTGTCATAGATGCTTCCCCCGCCTGTCAGCTGTCATGTACACGGAGTCTCCCAGCTCAGAGTACATTTTTCAAGAAAACAAGCTCTACTACAAATGTAGCAGTTAGATTGTTGAAACCATTTTCCACTGACAGGTGATTACAATGGTCTGCTTTTATTTTTGAACGTAATACCTTTATCCCCCCCCCCCCCCAAAAAAAAAACCTTTTTGCTGTAACTGCTTGTGTAGCGGCAGTGTGAGCTGCAGTTTGGCTTCAATTTTTTAGTGTATCAGAATCTGCTAGTACACGTAACACTCCCCTCCCCCCAGACTGACAGTGCTGCTGTCCTTGTGTGTACCTGTGCTCCTTCATCCAGAGTAGGGCACTCTAATACAGGAGGTGTGTTACTGGCAGGATCACCAAATCTAATGCATGCATCACATCCAAGGATCGGTACACGGCAATATATGACATTTTTGTTTTTGGGCTTAGTACGGCTTTAAGTCAGTGTGTTGTGCGGTTTTATTGTGCAGCTGTCTGTGCAGCACTGAACCATTTGTAGGTATTGCTTTAGGCAGCATTACAATGAAACTGGACAGAACATTAGCAGAACCAGAACTACAACATGGTCCCGTCCAGTCTGGAGTGGGAACGCTGTGTTAAGGTGCTCTCATCCTCACACTATGGCAAAGCCTTGTTTGGTTTGTGGAATGGGGAAATAATATCGGAGGGGATCCATTTCACTTTCCAGGTAAATATCCTTCTCCAGAGTTTTCACATCAGGCAGGTGGGGGATGGGGGGGTCCTCTCCCCTGTGTAAGCTCTGAGCAGAGTCATTGTAGCTGATGACTGAACACACACAGTGGGCAATAAAGATTGCCTGCTGCTTGGGAAGGCACACCCATTGCTTTCCTCTTCATAGGGAAAAGTGCGGCTTTACTTGTAGCTTTGAGCAAGAGTATGCCGGTCAGCTGTGGTTGTTGTGACGCTTTTATGTTTCTGTGGCAGGGAGGATGAATGGGTTTCAGCTGCAGTGGACTTAGTTCCTCCCAGAGCAGATTGTGATGGATGTGAGCTGGAATCCACCTGGATACCCTGACAAGGACGGATCATAGAACCTACTGCTGTTTGAGACCATCAGCAAGTCCTACAGCCAGAACCGGGCTCCTTTGGTTACCGATCCATTCTTTGATATGCATACAGGCATTGCCGAGCTTACAGGTAAGTTTTAGAAGCCAAGACATGAAACTTTATTTACATTACAAAATGCTTCTTAGTTTGTACCTTTTAGGATCTCTTGTGAGATAATTGGTATGTGTATGGCCCAATTAGCAAGATCTGTTTCCATTACTGCAAGACAACCGACCGTCCCAATGGTGCAAGTCCTTTGCAGACTAGTTGCCATTCATTAGTTTTAGCACCGGTGTTTTCCAAAGTTGGCATGTCTCAAACAAAGCAGTTTAGTAGAAATTGCAGCTTGCAACGTTTGTCCCGGGGAAAGGGTCCAATAAAAAATATCCTGAAATATTTAGCTGAAGTGTTTAACCGCTTTCCCACCGGCCTATAGCAGAAATGCGTCTACAGGGTGACAGGGGTGCGCAAAATCACATGTGTATATTTATATAGGTGATTTTGCATTTCTAGGTAGGGGGCGCGCACGGCCTCTGCTGAAAATCACCCGTCTCCAGCCAGTGATTCCCCGTTGGCACCCGGCGATCACCATGTATCACGGTCGGGGTAGAGACCTATTTGTAAACAAACAGATCCCTCCCCTGTCAGCTCCTGCACACTGCTTTGTATGGCTCTGCATAGCAAAGCCATACAAAGCAGTGTACTTACAGTGTAAAGCGCACACACAGTGAATCAGCACACAGTTAACCCCTTGATCACCCCAGAAGTTAGCCCAGCGTCATTAGTACAGTGTCAGTGCTTTATATTAGCACTGATCGCTATTTTGGTGTCACTGGTGATCTCAGTGACAGTCAGTGTCCCGTTCCACATCGCTCAGTGTTAGAATGCCCCCCGCAGTCCCACTATAAGTTGCTGATTTTAAAATATATAAAAGATAGTGCCACAGAACACAGCGTAAAAATAGCTGCAAAACCTAACCTATAAAAATAGGGTGAGTAAATCAATAAAATATATAGGTTGCGCTAAACAAAATGAATAAACTAATCCAAAAAATATTGGAGTCAAAAATTAAAATGCAATCAAACAAATGATATATAAATCAATAATATTGTGAAGTCCAAAAAAAGTCCAAAGTAATACGTCATGAAATAATAGTTGATCCAAATATCACCAAAAGTGCATCCAGCACCGAATGAATTGAATCAACTCACCAGAGCGAGATGCTGATCATGTTATAAATCAGCATAGAACGCTTTCTGCTCTGGGAGCAATGATCAATAACTTGGGGCTGCAACACTGGGAATTTAGTAACTGGTATCCAGGGAGCAATACTCTGCAGGGAATATATATCATCCAGATCCACTTCACCCCTCAATCACCGACTCTTTAGGATGATCAGACCTCCACTCAAAATACAAGGGAATAAAGACTCATGGTGCAGTACTTCATAAAACTTCCAATTTACTCAAAACACATTGCACTTACAAAAAGCAGTGTCTTAGCCGACGCCAGCATGAACAGCGCGTTGAATATCACAGACACGGACCCAGCCTGGCTGCGCATGCGCCGTATCAACCACTCGGGGACGTCACATCCAAAGGCTCCGCCCT
The DNA here is from genome assembly GCF_062004578.1 of Staurois parvus. Taxonomy (NCBI): domain Eukaryota; kingdom Metazoa; phylum Chordata; class Amphibia; order Anura; family Ranidae; genus Staurois; species Staurois parvus. The sequence goes on from NW_028318421.1 coordinate 1,102,102, forward strand.
ACGCGGTTCATCATCGACGTCCTCACGTGACGTCCTCATCCGCTTTATTATTTATTACTTTTCTTTACCCTCTCAAAATCCAGAGGACCTTTGTGTCCATGCTCCCTCAGCTTGAGAGCTTTTCTGTTTGAATATTTGTATTGGCAATTAAATGTACAAATTATAGGAACATCGCATCCAAGACTTAGCAGGTAATTTAAAGAGTAACTTCACTTTTGTTGAGAAAAAAACCTTCCCCTCTGGGTGATGTACTTACATTGCAAGGGTTCCTACCTTTTGTTATTCTGAAAGAATAGCTGTTTGTGTCCCATGTTCAGAGTGAATTTTTATAGGAGTGGTTTTATAATGATCAATTAGCTGCTGCACCTGCAGGGCTCTGGGGAAATTGGCAGGGTCTGCATCCCTTTTTAGATGTGATTTCCCTTTGAGAATATCTCACCAAAAATTATATTTTTGTTGCAGAGGATGCCATAAATATGACTTGCATCTTAGTGCTGACTTCTGGGAAAATCAGTAAGCCAATCACAAAAGCAGGAAATTACATTTCTAGGGGATGTTCTGTACACCATCTGTATACAGAACGCCTCCAGGTAGCCATATTGTCTTACATTTTACAGAAATTTACACTGCAGATTGAAAAGGAAAGGTAATCTTTAATAACACTGAATTACAATATTACATTGATCGGCATTGTACACGCTATATTTTTTGGGGGGGAGTTGTTTGCTAATTTTCTTCCCATGAAAGTGGAGTTACCCTTTAAGTGCAAAAGGCATTTCATGTACAGCATCATTTTTTGTACTGAGGTCTGGTTTGATATTTCTCATATCAATAGCTGTGCCATACATTTTTTACGCAGGTTGAGTGCTCCCCAAACTGATATACTCTAATGAACATGTTTCTTTAATCAGGTGCATATGACAACCCAGGTAAATGCAGAAGGAAGGCCGAATAGAGAAAGAAAAGGAAGAGAAGAGAGAGAAAGCTAGAAGAAGAATATCAGGACATGTGGGTAATCCGAGTTTTGTTCCGTGTCCATCTCCTCTGCCCTTTGTTGGAACTTCGCTGATTGTCTGTCTGCTGAAATATAACTTATCCAAGGGTCCCATGATCTTTCCAATAAATGTAGTTTATCATTCAATGTGGCTGATGGCATCATTTATGCATCATTTGCCATGACAGCGTTCACTACTGAAAAGGGGATGGACAAAAGACATCCAGGACCTGGTGACTGCTATTCTGGCCGCTAGGAATGTAAACCAGACCAATTTTTTGGAATGCTTTGGTTCCTCCTCTATTGGTTGGTTAAGTAGGGCCTGTAATGGGGACTTCTTAAAATTGACGAGGGTCAAAGAAAACCCAAAATTGTATACACAAATCCCAAACCTTTGACCTTTGGGCATGTCCTCCAAAATGTGGTGTTCTGCGTCCCTTTACCCACATTAGAGGAGGTGCCTGTGACATAAGCAGCAAGTCTGGTAGGTACCGCGTACAAAGTACATTTGACAGCTTTTAACTCGAACCTAACATAATTGGGGTGTTGTGCAACCAGGAAATGGAGGAGGGGGTTGTTTTTGTCCCCATTGCACAAATGACCTCTTACTTTGTTGTCACTGGGCTCTAGGCCGGCTTCAAACCTGTGCACCGTGTTAACGCAGGTTACGGTGAGGACCTCTTTAGATCTATGCATGTGTGCAGAGCTACTTTTTTTTTTTTGTAGTGTTGGGTACATTATCATGGGTCAGCCTGTGTTTCCTGCTGTTCCTAGAAATTTCTGGAACTTGGAGTGGATGGGGGTAAAAACCCCTTTTTACACAGGCTTTCCAGAAAGCTCCAATTATCAGTTTTTAGGTGGACCTGATCAAAAGCTCCATGCAGCTATATGGTCAGGTGACTGTAACTGGACGTGTCCATTTACATCTGCCAACCTCTGAGTCCATTCAGGTTCTGTATAGGACAGAACAGGCTTTGTCCTTTCCAGTTTTTCAGCATCTAATTGTGACTTATCAGAGGTAGTCTGATGTAAACGGACACAAATCCACTTACTTCCAGCTGCCCATAGAGCCATCACGGGTCCAGAGATGTCTGCTGTCAAAATGCGGGCAGAGACTAAATGGGCACGGATGTCACAAAACAGGAGCTGACAGGGAAAGGATCTGTGTTGTTTATGCACAGGTCTCTCCCCCGTCGGAAATACTCAGCGATCACTGGGTGCCGGCGAGAAATCACCAGCCGGGACCCGGTGATTGACAGCCGAGGCCGTGAATGGCGGTGCGGGTAGTGCGCACGCGTGTCCCCTACCCGGAACAGCAAAATCACATGTGTATGTATACGTGATTTTGCGCACCCTTGCCGCCCTGTAGCAGTATATCTGCTTAAGAATATATTGACACCCGCAGCAGCCCACAAAGGTGGTGCGTTTTGAGTGAGAACTCGCCCTTCCCCCACCACATTCTGGTATAAACCAGCCCGGAGCGTCATTTTTCAATTTTAGAAGTGCACCTGATCCATACCTTATTGCTTCACACACACGGCTGCCGCAGGAGGTAAAAACAGGAGGTTGAGCCGCCACATGCGACCCATTCAAGTAAACGGGTCCATGCCACAAATCAATCAATTGGCTTGTGGTGTGATATTTACATACAAGATTTCCATTTGACTGGCAAAAAAGGGGGGTTTACTTGGTGGCAGTAAATTCAAGTGAATAGGTCCAAGCTGCAACCGTGTGCAATGTACACGGTTGCAGCGTGGTGGTGCAGACTTTTTAGGGGTTAAAACAGGCCATGTCCTTATCGCCTGTAAAATGTCCTCTGAAAAGCGATCCACCACTCTTCAGCGTGGTAAAGCCCTTCAGTGCAATAAGCCCTTAAGTAAAGAATTCTTGTAATTTTCTTTTTATCAGCGCTGTCATTAGGAAGGTTTCCCTTCACTTCCTGTCCTGTGGACTCAGCAGGAAGTGAAAGGATAGCTTTCTCTACTGCCCTCTGAAAAGCAATTCACTGTGCAAGGCTTTTCAAAGGGGCAACAAGAGCTGCTATTCTCCTTCACCTCATTTATGTGTACAGAATAGATATACAATATATATGTCATTTTTCCCAACAAGCATGCATTCTCTAGGCGTACTCACAATATCATTAGGCTGCACAAAATGTAAGGCCTCATTCACACAGGGTGTGCTCTGCCTGTGCGAGGGCCGTGTTTACCCACACAGGATGCACACATGTTCGTTCTGTGCAGACGGTCCCACTGATATCAATTGGGATGCAGCAGCTGCATAGGCAGCCGCTGCTTCCATTTTGACATCTGTGTGGGTGCGGGTCCTCGAATGCAGACTGTGTGGAGTTCAGGGACCTGCATGCACCCGCATCCACATGACTGTTCTGTGCATCCATAGGTAAACACGGCCCTTGCATGGACATATGCTGTAGTATGCCCCATATACATGAGGCCTCAAGAGCCAATCCGAGTGGCTCTGTGCCTTGTGATCGTTGTAAACCAATCAAAGCTATTCCAGTAGTAAACACCGGCTGGGTTCATTCATTTATTACAAAAATAATTTTCTTTCATTTCCGAAAAAAAATGACTATTAGAAGTGAACAAAAAAAAGGGTTTTCGTAAATCAAACCCTGGAGTAATACACAATGGCACACTGCAGCCCACAGTAGTATGACTGGTTTTGTGTTGAGAGAATCCCCTTGTGTAACCCTTCATGGTAAATGATCCAGGCAGAGCCAATATGTCTTAGTGCACTCCAGTTCAGATCTGGCCGACTCCCCATTTATATCTTCCACTTTCTCTGTGGTCACTCTGGCTTTGAATTGATCACTGAAGCCTTATGTAACCACCTCAATACCAGCGTGTAAAACATGGGATCCCCATGAGGTGTCTGATTTCACAAAAGGGGTCATTTTTGTTTGATAACAATAACATAAAGGGAAGTTTAAAAAATAAATGTTCTTGTTTCCTTTTTTGAGTTGAAGATATAAAAGTGGTTATAAACACCATCAAAATCTCTATCTGTATAAAAAAAATGATCTAAAAATAATCTGGGTCCTGTGTTGCATGACCTATTAATTGTCAGTCACACTATCACATCACTTAGTGTTACTAAACCCCGGAGCCTGCATTCACTATACCTGGTCTCCCACAGTACACAGAACATGGAAATGCAATCATTTCAGTAAATAGAAACAGCAAAATACTTTTTTCATCAGCAGTATATAGCAGTCTTGTGACTTCTGTTAGTGTCCAGCCGAGCACTGGCTAAGCTTATAGGAGGTGTTTCCATTCTTCTCTGACTATCCTATGAGGCTGTATGACCCCTGACCCTCTGGACATTGCCTATTAGCCCTGTACTGATCACATGCACCTTCCCCCCAAAAAACTAGCAATACACACCAAACTGAACATGTGCAGAGTGTCTCCTAGGGGCTCTGTACTTTCAGCAGATGGATTCGGGACAGTAAAAGAAAGGGAGGATCAGAGAAGACAGGATCAAACCGCCTTTTTACATAATGTGGAGGATTAACCCCTCAGGTTCCACAGTGAGTATAACCAGCATGCTTTACTGCAAACACAGACTGATTTTACAGTTGTGGGTTTAGTGACACTTTTTAAAACTGCAAAATAACCTGGTAATGGAGGGGGTGTTACATGCCAGTATTGACTTGGTTAATTGAGTAAATATATTGATATATATTTTCATCATGTAGCTTCTGATAAAGGAAGAGGGGATAGAAAGCATAAAAAAGGATGGACTTCAAGAGGTGGGGGCTTGGGCCGGAGAGGGGCAGCTGAACAGCTGAGAGGGACTCCCCACACTTCTCACCTACCACTTCCCTCCATTCTCTTTCAAGGCCCAACACCATACCCTATGCATCTTTCCTACCTCACTCTCCTTCTCTTCCCCACTCTTCTCCCCATCTCCTTCTTTTTTCTTATCTCATGCCTCTCTTTACCTCTGCTTCCCTTCCCCTACTTCCATTTGATTGGGCTACCATAGTTCTGAGGTCAACGGCACTTGGTAGAGCCAGTTGCCTGATGCCAGTGATCTTTCTAGCTGTCTGGGGGGTTGCATTCTTCTCATTGACCACCAATGTAAGGGGCAATTTTTCACTGGCCACCAATGACTTTGTTTTAGTAGGGGTTCCCCGAGACCGGAAAGTTATTTCAAGGGTTTCCGCTGGGATAAAAGGGTTGAGAAAGGTTGGTCTAGACCAGTTTTTCTCAACCTTTTCAACACAGAGGAAGCCTTGAAATAACTTTCCGGTCTCAGGGAACCTCTGGTAAAAGTGACTATATCTACAACTCATGATACATTAGTGTGATGGTCGGGGGGAAGAATGCTCCTTACACTTAGGGTCATGGGGAAGAATTACCCTCTTCCAGAAAGCTAAAAGGACCAATGGTGTCAGTGGGAAGTTATCTAAGAGGCAGAAATTGTTTAAGGAACCTCTAGAGGAACCCTGGTAGAGAAATCCAGGTCTAGACCCTTCTATCATTAGTCCCCCACTGCATGGGGACTGCGGCTCATTGCACTATACCCTGTATCCTGTAATCGTCCCCTACACACCAGGGCCTTGGTTATGTACTCATAGCTCATTACTGGTATATAGCCTGTCACCTCATGTACGCAACTCCTACGCATTGTTCTGATTAATGACCAGATGTTTGGTTTGGTATTTTTGGATAAATTCTCTTTCCCCGCTCTCTCCTTCACATCTATTGTTGTAATGTTGGCTTTGGCCCCCCCAGGGCCCTTTCTTTTTTGTAACTGTTATTTCAATAAAATATGGAACTAAAAAAGAATGGACGTTTCTTTAATTTTGATTTTAATTAAAAAGTTAAATAGATACTCCTTGTCTTGTTTATAGCAAAACGGCAATCTCCAACATCCTTGTACAAAGGTGGACACGACACCCACGTTGAAATTCTCTTCACCATAAACAGGTACACTATGAATATTAAGACCTTTCCAAATCTAATCAGACAAACTTGCATTTTACAATGCTGGTAGATTTGCACATAACCTGCTCTGAAACTCCCCCTGACTCTCCACATATTTATCCAAAAACTGGTGAACCCAACATAACAAAGGTAAAGTAATGACCTTGTGCATAAATGAACATAGTAAGGAGTCCTTATTCTATTCTTTTGATATGAAAAAATGCAGTTTGTCTGGTCCGCTATCAGTGCCAATGTCACACACAAGAATGTGTATATAGTGCATTTCCTCATATTTTATATATATCATTCTATCTATGATACACACATTTTATATGCCTACACTAATGTGACTCATTCAAGTGAATAGGGCCAGGCCACAACTGCATGCAGTGTACATGATTGCAGCAGGGTGCTGCAGTCTTTTTAGGGTTTAAATAAGGCCATGAGGAGACAACCTAATGTCTCCTCATTGCCTGGCAAATGTCCTCTGAAAAGCAACCCATCACATCTCTTTTCAGAGTGCTAAAAGGGTAGAATGAGCCCTTAAGTAAGGAACTGCTGTAACTTTTGTTATTGCCTGTGTCTCATGAGGGAGATTTCCCTTCACTTCCTGTCCTGTAGACTCAGCAGGATGTGAGAGGATATCTTTCCAATGTAAGGGAAATCCCCTTTTAGACAGTTGTCACCAGAACAAGTGTCTCCATTGGAACATTTTCTCTGAATTCCTGTTCTGGTGACAACGTGAAATGTCATGGCACATGTGGTGCTGTACCCAGCTTTGTGTGTTACGCCAACATGCGGGGAAAATGCATTTTCCTAGAAGTGATAGCAATGCTCCGGTGTGAATGGCTCCTTCTAGTTGGATCTTCAGAGCTGAATAGCTGGACTGAATGCTGGGGAATTGGTAGAGCTTTGACCTGCTGTGATCTCCTTCCCGGTACATTTCGCTGATGTTCCATAGAAGTACGGAGCCCACGCTTCATGCTGCCCCAGCCTGCCTATGGTCAGATAGCGATTCCTCTAAGGCCTTGTTTACACATGTTGTCTTCTGAAAAGCAATCCACAGGAGATCTCTTTATAAAACCATTTGATAGGCGGCTCGTAGGAGTTGTGTCGTCTCCACACCATATGTGTTAACTATTAAAAACCTGGAGCACCATGCCTCAACCCCCTGCAGAAGGACTTGTTCACACTAGTGTTTGAGGGGCAGTAAAACCTCCCGAATGAGCTGCATTTTTCTTTGCCCCAACCCCTCCCCCTGTAGCTGCAGAGGCAGTGTCCAAGGGTGTAGTCATGGCGTGGCTGCAATGTTTGGCTTCGTGGCTGTAGCAGGAATCTCCCCCCTGTTGCTTTGGATGGGCCTAGTGCCTGCTGAGTGTGACCCATTCAAGTCCACCACCAGCATTCGGCCACCTTGTCCAGGTACAAGGCAGTGTGCTCCATGTCCGAGGGCTTCACTTCCCACCAATGCCCTGCGTTGGGGGGGCGCACACAGAGAATACCCCATGACATTGGAGACGTCCTCCCCCATATCCCTGTACTCCTCTCCTCCCCTCCTCCTCTCATATCGGACTCGTCACACGTGTGTGCAGAAACTCTCACATACATTCACCAACGTTTATCTGCGTTTTATTCCTCTCCTATTGCATTTTGGTGCGTTTTTTTCCTGTGGTTATTCCTTGTGTCATAATTTCCTTTGTGGGGGATGGAGAGGAGAGATAAAAGAGCGCTCTATTTCATGGTGGTATTTTGGGATGTTTTCAGCCATGGCCCTTATTAGTGTCCGAGCTCTAGTTAGATATATACAGTGAAGGAAATAAGTATTTGATCCCCTGCTGACTTTGAATGAATGTCTAACAAATGATGCACTGATTTGCATGTTCACGAGGGAAATACGTATTTGATCCCCTATCATTCAGCAGGATTTCTGGCTACCAGGTGTCTTTCATACAGGTAACAAGCTGAGATTAGAAGCAGTCTCTTAAATGGAGTGCTGCTAATCTCATTTTGTTACCTGTATAAAAGACACCTGTCCACGGGAGCAATTAATCTAATTCCAAACTCTCCACCATGGCAAAGACCAAAGTGCTGTCCCGGGATGTCATGGACGAGATTATAGACCTACACAAGGCTGGACTGGGCTACCAAACTATCGCCAAGCAGCTTGGTGAGAAGGTGACAACAGTTGGTGCAATCATTCGCAAATGGAAGAAACGCAAAACAACTGTCAGTCTCCCTAGATCTGGTGCACCATGCAAGATCTCACCTCGTGGAGTGTCAATGATCATGAGAACAGTGAGGAATCGCCCCAGAACTACACGTGAGGATCTTGTCAGTGATCTCCAGGCAGCTGGGACCACAGTCACCAAGAAAACAATTGGTAACACACTACGCCAACAAGGATTGAAATCCTGCAGTGCCCGCAAGGTCCCTCTGCTCAAGAAAGCACATGTCCAGGCCCGTCTGAAGTTTTCCACTGAACATCTGAATGATGCAGAGGAGTACTGGTTGAAAGTGCTGTGGTCAGATGAGACCAAAATCAAGCTGTTTGGCATCAACTCAACTCGCCGTGTTTGGAGGAGGAGGAGGAATGCTGCCTATGACCCCAAGAACACCATCCCAACTGTCAAACATGGTGGTAAAAACGTGATTGGCCACCAAGTACTAAGTCATGTTTTGTGAAGGAGATCAAATACTTATTTCCCTCACGAACATGCAAATCAGTGCATCATTTGTTAGACATGCATTTCTTTCGAATTTTTTTTCGCTATTCTGTCTCTCAGTGTTACAATACACCTACCATTCAATTTTTAGACTGATCATTTCTTTGTGAGTGGGCAAACATTCAAAACCAGCATGGGATCAAATACTTATTTCCTTCACTGTAGGTCCCCCAAAAGTCCTACAAGGCCCTTTAGGTCTGATGTGACTGGAACCCCTCAAAATGGTGTGGGGTCCCTCCCTGCCAAATGTCATACCAGACCCTTTAGGTCTGGTCTTACTGCTACCCCCCCCCCCCCCCGAGCCACATGCCCTCAACATGGGGGGTCCCTGGCAGGGGTGACCGCAGGCACAGTAGCCGTCCCCCATGTTGATGAGGACAAGGGCCTCTTCCTCACAACCCTGGCCCAGTGGTTGTGGGGTTCGGGGGGTTACTTTATCAGAATGTGGAAGCACCCTGAACAGTAAGAGGGCCCCAGATCCCGCCCCCTCCGTGGAAGAGTATGGGGTACATAGTACACCTGGTTACTCCTTCACAACCATCCAATCCAGCAATAGAGAAGGAAGACACCACATTGGGAAAACGTCCTTTATTAGGAGGAAAACCCAGACACAGGAAGAATCCAGTCATTTCATGGGGGACCGATCCCGGCTCGGTGTTTCCAACCACGCTGCCACATCACAACTGACCGACCAACCGCTGTGTGTCCATTTGGTTGGAGGAGACCGAACGTCCACACAGCTAGGCGGAGCTACAATGGTGCCTCTCCCCTTTGTAAGCGTTTCCAGTGGGCCATAGATGCATGAAGTTTGTTATGGGGAATATATGGAGTGCTCTATGTGGTATAGGAGAGTGTGGAGTGTTAGGTATAGGATAGTGTATGGGGGACGCATGGAGTATGCTATGCAAAGTGTATGGTGGACACATGGAGTATGTTATGCAGAGTGTATGGTGGACGCATAAGTGTGTTGTAGAAGACACATGGAGTACACAATGGGGTATAGAAGGGTGTTTGGGGACGCATAGAGTATGTTATGGAGTGTAGGAAAGTATATGGGGGACGCATGGAGTATAACAGAGTGTATGGGGACGCATGAAGTGTGGTATGGGGTATAGGAGAGTGTATGGGGGACTCATGGAGTGAGTTATGGAGAGTGTATACGGGATGCATGGAGTGTGTTATGTAGAGTGTATGGGGACGCATGGAATGTGTGGAGTATAAGAGAGTGTATGAGGGATGCATGGAGTGTATTAAGGGAGAGAGGAGAATGTATAGGGGATGCATGGAGTGTTATGGGGTATAGGTGAGTGTATGGAGGACGCATGGAGTGCATTACAGGGTATAGGAATGTGTACGGGGGACACATGGAGTATGTTTTGCAGAGCGTACGCTGGATGCAAGGAGTGTGTTAGGGAGAGTGTATGGGGGATGCATGGAGTATGGGAGACTGTATGAGGGACAGATGGAGTGCGCTATGGGGTACAGGAGAGTGTATTGGGGACGCATGGAGTATAAGAGTGTATCGGGATGCATGAAGTGTGTTTTGGGGTAAAGGAGAGTGTATAGGGGACGCATGGAGTGCGCTATGGGGTATAGGAGAATGTATGGGGACGCATGGAGTGTGCTACAGGGCATAGGAGAGTATATGGGGGATACATGGCGTGCGCTATGGGATATAGAAAAGTTTATGGAGGACACCTAGGTTGTGCTATGGAGTATAGGAGAGTGTATGGGGGACACATGGAGTGTGCTATTGGGTATAAGAGAGTGTACGGGGGATGCATGGAGTGCGTTACGGAATATAGGAGAGTGTATGGGGGTGCATGGAGTGTGTTATGGAGACTGTATGGTGGATGCATAGAGTGTGTAATGGAGGTCGCATGAAGTGCGCTATGGGGTATAGGAGAGTGCATGGGGGACGCATGAAGTGCGCTATGGGGTATAGGAGAGTGCATGGGGGACGCCTGCAGTGCGTTCCTGGTTATGGAGAGTTTATGGGGAACACAGAGTGTGTTATGGCGAGTGTATGTGGGATGCATGGAGTATGTTAGGGGGTGTAGGGATGTGTATGGGGGACGCATGCAGTGTGTTATGGAGTGTGTCATTGGGTATAGCAGAGTGTATAGGGACGCATGGAGGGTGTTATGGGGTATTGGAGAGTGTATGGAGGACGCATGGATTGCTATGGGGTATAGTAGAGTGTATGGGGGACGCATGGAATGTGCTATGGGAGACACATGGAGTGTTTTATGGGGTTTTAGAGAGTGTAAGGGGGACACATGGAATGTGTTATGGGGTATAGAAGAGTGTATGGGGGATGCATGGAGTGTGTTATGGGGTTATAGGTGAGTGTAAGGGGGACACATGGGAGTGCATGGAATGTGTTATGGGGTATAGGACAGTGTATGGGGGATGCATGGAGTGTGTTATGGGGTATAGGAGAGTGTATGGTAGATGCGTGGAGTGTATTATGGATGGTGAATAGGGGACACATGGAGTGTGTTATGGGGTATAGGATAGTGTATGGTAGATGCGTAGATTGCGTTATGGATGGTAAATAGGGGACGCATGGAGTGTGTTATGGGGTATAGGTGAGTGTAAGGGGGACACATGAGAGTGCATTATGGGGTATAGGACAGTGTATGGGGGATGCATGGAGTATGTTATGGGGTATAGGAGAGTATATGGTAGATGCGTAAAGTGTGTTATGGGTGGGGAATAGGGGACGCATGGAGTGTGTTATGGGGTATAGGAGATTGTATGGGGGGCGCATGGAGTGTGTATGGGGTCGCATGGTAGTGCGTTATGGGGTATAGGACAGTGTATGGGGGATGCATGGAGTGTGTTATGGGGTATAGGCGAGTATTTGGGAGATGTATGGAGTGTGTTATAGGGGTTGCATGGAGTGTGTTATGGGTTATAGGATAGTGTATGGTAGATGCATGGAGTGTGTTATGGATGGTGAATAGGGGATACATGGAGTGCGTTACGGGGTACAGGAGAATGTATGGGGATGCATGGAGTGTGTTATGGAGACTGTATGGCGGACGCGTGGACTGTGTTATGGAGGAGGCATGGAGTGCGCTTTGGGGTATAGGAGAGTGTATGGGGGATGCATGGAGTGTGCATGGAGGACGCATGGGAGTGCATTATGGGGTATAGGACAGTGTATGGGGGATGCATGGAGTGTGTTCTGGGGTATAGACGGGTATATGGGGGATGCATGGAGTGTGTTATGGGGTTTAGGATAGTCTATGGTAGATGCGTGGAGTGTGTTATGGATGGTCAATAGGTGACGCATGGAGTGTGATATGGGGTATACGATAGTGTATGGGGGATGCATTGAGTGTTCTACGGGGTATAGGAGAGTTTTTGGGGGTCTCATGGAGTGTGTTTGGGGGTATAGGAGAGTGTATGGGGGACACCTGGAGTGCGCTGTGATGTAGAAGAATGTGTAGGAAACATGGGGTGTGTTATGGTGTATATGAAAGGGTATGGGGACACATGGAGAGTGTATGAGGATACATGGGGTGTGCTGTGGGGTATAGGAGAGTATATAAGGACCACAGAGGGGCACATTGGGTGCAGTAGAGAACATGGGGTAGGATGGTTTCCGGGGTTCCCTATGAGCTCCCCATACTGTAGATACGGATGGGGGGGTCAATGTGGTGGGTGGGGTGATGGGGGAAGGGAGGGGAGGGGTGTACAGCACTTCCCATAAGATGGATGAATAGATCCCAGGATTGGTATGGAGTACGATGTATATGGTGAGAGGTAAGGTGTGTATAGATGGGGAGGGGGGGGCACTTGCTCCTCCCCCTCCCCCAGTCCCCTGTGGGGGGGTGTAGACTTGTCTTTGTAGCGGGACGCTCTGAGTGATGACAGTGACCCCCATACATTGCCATGTCTTCTCTCCTCCAATCATAGAGATTCAGCTGTTTGGATTGGAAGGAAATATGGAATCTGGTGACACACCTCGTTCTTTTACAGTGGAACTGATCTCAGGAAGGAAAGGTTTTCCATCTTCTACAGCCGTGGTCTCCAAACTGCGGCCCTTTGTCCAGCCCTTGGGGCACTATTCCATCCACTGATAGCAACAAAGGGACATAATTCCCCCTACTGGCACCAATGAAGGGGCGCATTTCCTCCCAATGACACCAGTAATTATGCCCAATGACACCAACGATGGGTCACAATTCCTCCCAATGACACCAACAATGGGTCACAATTCCTCCCAATGACACCAACAAAGCATCACAGTCCCTCTTAATGACACCAACGATGGGTCACAATTCCTCCCAATGACGCCAACGATGGGTCACAATTCCTCCCAATCACACCAACGATGGGTCACAATTCCTCCCAATGACAACAGTAATGGGGCCCATTGACACCAACGATGGGTCACAATTCCTCCCAATGACAACAGTAATGGGGCCCATTGACACCAACGATGGGTCTCAATTCCTCCCAATGACAACAGTAATGGGGCCCATTGACACCAACGATGGGTTACAATTCCTCCCAATGACAACAGTAATGGGGCCCATTGACACCAACGATGGGTCACAATTCCTCCCAATGACACCAACGACGGTCATAATTAGAGATGAGCGAATCGAAGCATCCGAAGTGGAATTCGAGTCGAATATCGGAAAAATTTCGATTCGTGCCGAATCCGAAAAACAGCCTAATTCGGACGCGCGAATCGAAATTTTTCCGAAAATGGCGGCTGACATGTGCGGCGACGGAGCGGGGATGTCGGGGAAGGCGCGCAGACAAGGCGCGCTGCCCCATAATGCATTCCTCAACGACATGTGATCGCATCAGCCAATCAGCAGCCAGCCAGCCAGCACTGTGTAATGGTCGAGGTATATATAGCGGCCATTTTGGAAATCTTCATTTGCCTGCAGTCATTGAACAGAGGCAGACCGCTCTGTACTAGGGACAGGGACAGAGTTAGGGCCACAGAAACGAGAATTGGGGACAGAGAGAAGTTACTTAGGGACAGAGAACCATTACTCAGGGACACAGACTTGTTAATGAGGGCCACAGAATCGTTATTTAGGGACAAAGAAACGCTAGTTAGGGCCACAGAATTCATACTCAGGGACAGACAGAATTGTTACTCAGTGCCAGAGAATTGTTACTTAGGGCCACAGAAACGTTATTAGGGCCACAGAATTTTTACTCAGGGACAGACAGAATTGTTACTGAGTGCCAGAGAATTGTTACTCAGGGACAGACAGAATTGTTACTGAGTGCCAGAGAATTCTTAGGGCCACAGAATTCATTCTCAGGGACAGACAGAATTGTTACTCAGGGACAGACAGAATTGTTACTGAGTGCCAGAGAATTGTTACTCAGGGACAGACAGAATTGTTACTGAGTGCCAGAGAATTGTTACTCAGGGACAGACAGAATTGTTACTGAGTGCCAGAGAATTGTTACTCAGGGACAGACAGAATTGTTACTGAGTGCCAGAGAATTGTTACTCAGGGACAGACAGAATTGTTACTGAGTGCCAGAGAATTGTTACTCGCACAGACACAAAATTGTTACTTGCACAGACACAGAATTGTTACTCGCACAGACACAGAATTGTTACTCAGGGCCACAGAATTCATACTCAGGGATAGACAGAATTGTTACTGAGTGCCAGAGAATTGTTACTCAGGGACAGACAGAATTGTTACTGAGTGCCAGAGAATTGTTACTCGCACAGACACAAAATTGTTACTTGCACAGACACAGAATTGTTACTCGCACAGACACAGAATTGTTACTCAGGGCCACAGAATTCATACTCAGGGACAGACAGAATTGTTACTGAGTGCCAGAGAATTGTTACTCAGGGACAGACAGAATTGTTACTGAGTGCCAGAGAATTGTTACTCAGGGACAGACAGAATTGTTACTGAGTGCCAGAGAATTGTTACTCAGGGACAGACAGAATTGTTACTGAGTGCCAGAGAATTGTTACTCAGGGACAGACAGAATTGTTACTGAGTGCCAGAGAATTGTTACTCGCACAGACACAAAATTGTTACTTGCACAGACACAGAATTGTTACTCGCACAGACACAGAATTGTTACTCAGGGCCACAGAATTCATACTCAGGGATAGACAGAATTGTTACTGAGTGCCAGAGAATTGTTACTCAGGGACAGACAGAATTGTTACTGAGTGCCAGAGAATTGTTACTCAGGGACAGACAGAATTGTTACTGAGTGCCAGAGAATTGTTACTCGCACAGACACAAAATTGTTACTTGCACAGACACAGAATTGTTACTCGCACAGACACAGAATTGTTACTCAGGGCCACAGAATTCATACTCAGGGACAGACAGAATTGTTACTGAGTGCCAGAGAATTGTTACTCAGGGACAGACAGAATTGTTACTGAGTGCCAGAGAATTGTTACTCAGGGACAGACAGAATTGTTACTGAGTGCCAGAGATTTGTTACTCGCACAGACACAAAATTGTTACTTGCACAGACACAGAATTGTTACTCGCACAGACACAGAATTGTTACTCAGGGCCACAGAATTCATACTCAGGGACAGACAGAATTGTTACTGAGTGCCAGAGAATTGTTACTCAGGGACAGACAGAATTGTTACTGAGTGCCAGAGAATTGTTACTCAGGGACAGACAGAATTGTTACTGAGTGCCAGAGATTTGTTACTCGCACAGACACAAAATTGTTACTTGCACAGACACAGAATTGTTACTCGCACAGACACAGAATTGTTACTCAGGGCCACAGAATTCATACTCAGGGACAGACAGAATTGTTACTGAGTGCCAGAGAATTGTTACTCAGGGACACCTAATCGTTGAATTAAATAGTATGTCAGACAACATGCAGAGGAGTGGCAGAGGAGGCAATGTTTTAGGAGCGAGCAGACGTGGCAGCAGAGGAAGGGGTCGAGGCAGCAGTATTCGCAGCCAGAGGCCAGTGCTCCCGGTGTCATCCAGCGGTCGTGTCTCCACCGACAACCCTGCCGTCATTGATTGGTTGGCTCGGTCGTCTTCCTCTTCCCAGGTCACCTCTGACACCTACAGCCAACGGTCGGTGGGTACGTCAGACACAACCGTTAGTTGGCATGGCCCGGGACCAAGCCCACTGAAATCACGTGTCCTCTACCTGCCCCTGTCCTTTGCTGTTCCCTCACCAAGCGAAGTATCGCATGCTGTGGGCTCAGCCCCACTGTACAGTGAGGAAGAGCTAACAGAGGGCGGTCAGGAACGGGGGGAGACATCGGCCTTTTCAGCAGCCAAGCGAACAAGTACTGGCGAGGAGAGTGGCTCGGTAGCCGGTCTAGAGACAGGTCTGTCTCCTGACCCAGACGCAGCCGAGGGGGCTAGTAGTGAGGCGGAGACCCTACTTGATGATGAGGAGGTTGATCGCACTTGGCAGCCTCGTCGTCATCAGGCAATTTCTTCCGCATCATCAGGAGAAGAGGGTGGCAGCTTGGCAGCGAGCAAAACAGTCGGTGGGTTGCCCAGGAGACAGCAGCAGGGTCGCATCAGTGTCAGTGGAGCCAAACGTCCACGGAGTAGAGCACCAGCTCCACTGCAGCCTACCACCACGGCCAGTAGTGGTGCCGTTGCGCACGGAGGAAGTAGCAGTCAGCCAGTGAAGAGTAGCGGGGGCAAAGTTTCCTACTCGGTGGTGTGGCAATTTTTCCTCAAGCCGCCCGAGGAAGTAAACGTAGCCGTATGTCGACTATGTGGCCAGAAATGCAAGCGTGGCCAGGGGGCCCATGTTGGGACTACAGCGTTGCGTCAGCATATGCAGCGTCACCATTCGGTGGCCTGGGAAAACCGTGATAAACATACGGCGGTTCTGCCTGCCCCAGCCCCCGCTCCATCACCCGCTCCGTTACTTGCTCCGTCACCCGACGTCGTCAATCGCCCTCTATCAGCCAGTCAAGGCTCCAACACCTCTGCTGAGGGGAGTTGTCGCTCATTGGCATCTTCCGCTCGTTCAGATGCTCCTTCTCCTGCTACTCCTCTTCTCGGATTCCGTCAACAGTCTTTCTTGGAATCCGTATCCAAGAGACAACAGTTTGCGAGCACGCACCCGACGGTGCAAAAGCTGAACGTCCTCCTGTCCAAGTTGCTGGTGCTGCAGTCCCTCCCTTTCCAACTGGTGGACTCAGCACCTTTCCGAGAAATGATGGCTTGTGCCGCGCCGCGGTGGAGAGTGCCAAGCCGTCATTTCTTTGCCCAAAAGGCAGTGCCAGCCCTGCATTCACATGTAGAAGAGATGGTGGGCCAGTCTTTGAGCATGTCGGTCTCTGCCAAAGTGCACGGCAGCGCCGACGTGTGGAGCTGTAACTACGGTCAGGGACAGTACATGTCATTTACGGCCCACTGGGTGAACGTGGTGCCGGCACAGCCGCACCAGCAACTTGGACAGGTCACGACGCTTTTGCCTCCACGTTTGCACGTCCTTGGTCCAGCAAGCATGTCCGCCTCTACCACCTCTTTTTCCGCCGTGTCCTCAGCCGCCACCCCCGTGCCAAGTCCCATTACCCGACCGGCATATCACATGTGCAGGGCGCAACGGTGTCACGCTGTGCTGCACCTGGTATGCCTTGGCGAACGTAGTCACACAGGGGAGGAACTGCTGAGTGTAATGAACAGAGAAATCGACAGATGGCTGTCTCCGCGCAAACTAAAAATCGGAACCATGTTGACTGACAACGGAAAGAACATGGTGTCTGCTCTGCGTCAAGGAAGGTTGTGCCATGCGCCATGCATGGCTCACGTGTTCAATCTGGTTGTCAAGCGGTTCCTAAAATCCACCATCCCACTGCAAGACATCCTTAAAATGTCACGTAAACTGTGCATGCATTTCAGCCATTCCTACACCGCAAAGAACACCCTCATTGAGCTGCAGCGGCAGAACGGAATTCCACAGCATCGCCTGATCTGCGACGTTGCAACAAGGTGGAATTCAACCCTACACATGTTAGACCGCCTTTACGAGCAGCGAAAGGCCATCACCGATTTCCTGATGTTACAAGCGGATAAAGGTACTCCCCTGTGTAACTTAGATGTCAGCCATTGGCAGCTCATGCGTGACACCTGCCGCTTGCTCAGGCCCTTTGAGGAGGCCACGCTATTCGTGAGTCGGCAGGACTATGGGATGAACGACGTCATTCCTCTGTTGCACGTCCTGGAACAAATGCTGTTAACAATGGCTGGTCAGGGTGCGGTAGACGTGGCGCACAGATCTCAACGCCACATGACCCCTGTGGGGGCAGGACAGGAAGAAGAGGAGGAGGTAGAGGAGGACATTTGTGCTCAGGAATTATTGAGTGAAATGGGTGGTTTTTCCACTCAGCGGACAGGAGTGGAGGAGCAGGAGCATCTGGTAGAGGAGGAGGAGGAGACAGAGGACCCAGACGCACCGTGGCAGTATGCTGTGGAGATGGAGGCAGGGAGTCCCTCGCATTCCTTGGCACAAATGGCCCATAGCATGCTCGGTTGCTTGCGTAGCGACAGCCGAATAATAACCATCAGACAGAGGGATGACTTTTGGCTGTCCACCTTGTTGGACCCTCGCTACCGGTCCAAAATGGTGGCCTTTTTCACACCTGCTGAGAGGGAGGCCAAAATTACGTACTATAAAAACCACCTATGTAGTCAGTTGGTCTCTGCCTTTGTGCGCCAACGTCCATCCTCAGACACTGTGGGCCCTGTGCGCTCGCGTTCCGCTGGCATGGCAGCAGGGGAGGGGTGGGGTGGTAGGAGCAGTGGCAGCTCCACCAGCAGCGGCTGCCTCAGTCTGCAGTCGATGATGAGTAGCTTTCTTCACCAGCGCAGTGAGGAAACTACTAACCAGCCGCAGCAGCAGCAGCAGCATCAGGTGGACCTGGAGCAGGAGCTCAAACAACAGGCTTGGGCCTACTTGGACAGCACCCTGCCAACCGAGGTAGACAATCCCCTTGACTACTGGGCAACGAAACTTGACCTTTGGCCCCAACTAGCTGAATTTGCCCTTGAAAGGCTGTCATGCCCGGCCAGTAGCGTGGCATCGGAGCGCGTGTTTAGTGCGGCAGGAGGTATTGTAACTCCGCGGAGGACACGACTGTCCACCCAAAGTGTGGAGAGACTCACGTTTGTGAAAATGAATCAGGCGTGGATTAGTCTGGATTTCAAACCACCAGTTCCTGACACAACTGACTAAATCCGCCATGAATCATGCCTCAAACATGTGCCACTTTCAGGTCTCCTCACACTGCTGGTGTGTTTAATTTTTTGACATAGGGTGCTGGCAGATTACGGGCCTCCTATAGCTGCTGCCAGGCCCCTAATCTGCCATAGGCCCCTATATACCGCCTCCTCATGCTGCTGCCAAGTCCAGAGTCTGTCATGGGTCCCTGTATGGCCTCCCATTGCTGCTGTCTCCATCGCCACACTCTGCTGCCATGTGCCACTTTCAGGTCTCTTCACACTGCTGGTGTGTTAAATTTTTTGACATAGGGTGCAGGCAGATTACGGGCCTCACATAGCTGCTGCCAGGCCCCTAATCTGCCATGGGCCCCTATATACCGCCTCCTCATGCTGCTGCCAAGTCCAGAGTCTCTCATGGGTCCCTGTACGGCCTCCCATTGCTGCTGTCTCCATCGCCACACTCTGCTGCCATGTGCCACTTTCAGGTCTCTTCACACTGCTGGTGTGTTAAATTTTTTGACATAGGGTGCAGGCAGATTACGGGCCTCACATAGCTGCTGCCAGGCCCCTAATCTGCCATGGGCCCCTATATACCGCCTCCTCATGCTGCTGCCAAGTCCAGAGTCTGTCATGGGTCCCTGTATGGCCTCCCATTGCTGCTGTCTCCATCGCCACACTCTGCTGCCATGTGCCACTTTCAGGTCTCTTCACACTGCTGGTGTGTTAAATTTTTTGACATAGGGTGCAGGCAGATTACGGGCCTCACATAGCTGCTGCCAGGCCCCTAATCTGCCATGGGCCCCTATATACCGCCTCCTCATGCTGCTGCCAAGTCCAGAGTCTGTCATGGGTCCCTGTATGGCCTCCCATTGCTGCTGTCTCCATCGCCACACTCTGCTGCCATGTGCCACTTTCAGGTCTCTTCACACTGCTGGTGTGTTAAATTTTTTGACATAGGGTGCAGGCAGATTACGGGCCTCACATAGCTGCTGCCAGGCCCCTAATCTGCCATGGGCCCCTATATACCGCCTCCTCATGCTGCTGCCAAGTCCAGAGTCTCTCATGGGTCCCTGTACGGCCTCCCATTGCTGCTGTCTCCATCGCCACACTCTGCTGCCATGTGCCACTTTCAGGTCTCTTCACACTGCTGGTGTGTTAAATTTTTTGACATAGGGTGCAGGCAGATTACGGGCCTCACATAGCTGCTGCCAGGCCCCTAATCTGCCATGGGCCCCTATATACCGCCTCCTCATGCTGCTGCCAAGTCCAGAGTCTGTCATGGGTCCCTGTATGGCCTCCCATTGCTGCTGTCTCCATCGCCACACTCTGCTGCCATGTGCCACTTTCAGGTCTCTTCACACTGCTGGTGTGTTAAATTTTTTGACATAGGGTGCAGGCAGATTACGGGCCTCACATAGCTGCTGCCAGGCCCCTAATCTGCCATGGGCCCCTATATACCGCCTCCTCATGCTGCTGCCAAGTCTAGAGTCTGTCATGGGTCCCTGTACGGCCTCCCATTGCTGCTGTCTCCATCGCCACACTCTGCTGCCATGTGCCACTTTCAGGTCTCCTCACACTGCTGGTGTGTAGAATTTTTTGACATAGGGTGCTGGCAGATTATGGGCCTCCTATAGCTGCTGCCAGGCCCCTAATCTGCCATAGGCCCCTATATACCGCCTCCTCATGCTGCTGCCAGGTCCAGAGTCTCTCATGGGTCCCTGTACGGCCTCCCATTGCTGCTGTCTCCATCGCCACACTCTGCCATGTGCCACTTTCAGGTCTCCTCACACACTGCTGGTGTGTAGAATTTTTTGACATAGGGTGCTGGCAGATTATGGGCCTCCTATAGCTGCTGCCAGGCCCCTAATCTGCCATAGGCCCCTATATACCGCTTCCTCATGCTGCTGCCAGGTCCAGAGTCTCTCATGGGTCCCTGTACGGCCTCCCATTGCTGCTGTCTCCATCGCCACACTCTGCTGCCATGTGCCACTTTCAGGTCTCTTCACACTGCTGGTGTGTTAAATTTTTTGACATAGGGTGCAGGCAGATTACGGGCCTCACATAGCTGCTGCCAGGCCCCTAATCTGCCATGGGCCCCTATATACCGCCTCCTCATGCTGCTGCCAAGTCCAGAGTCTGTCATGGGTCCCTGTATGGCCTCCCATTGCTGCTGTCTCCATCGCCACACTCTGCTGCCATGTGCCACTTTCAGGTCTCTTCACACTGCTGGTGTGTTAAATTTTTTGACATAGGGTGCAGGCAGATTACGGGCCTCACATAGCTGCTGCCAGGCCCCTAATCTGCCATGGGCCCCTATATACCGCCTCCTCATGCTGCTGCCAAGTCCAGAGTCTGTCATGGGTCCCTGTATGGCCTCCCATTGCTGCTGTCTCCATCGCCACACTCTGCTGCCATGTGCCACTTTCAGGTCTCTTCACACTGCTGGTGTGTTAAATTTTTTGACATAGGGTGCAGGCAGATTACGGGCCTCACATAGCTGCTGCCAGGCCCCTAATCTGCCATGGGCCCCTATATACCGCCTCCTCATGCTGCTGCCAAGTCCAGAGTCTCTCATGGGTCCCTGTACGGCCTCCCATTGCTGCTGTCTCCATCGCCACACTCTGCTGCCATGTGCCACTTTCAGGTCTCTTCACACTGCTGGTGTGTTAAATTTTTTGACATAGGGTGCAGGCAGATTACGGGCCTCACATAGCTGCTGCCAGGCCCCTAATCTGCCATGGGCCCCTATATACCGCCTCCTCATGCTGCTGCCAAGTCCAGAGTCTGTCATGGGTCCCTGTATGGCCTCCCATTGCTGCTGTCTCCATCGCCACACTCTGCTGCCATGTGCCACTTTCAGGTCTCTTCACACTGCTGGTGTGTTAAATTTTTTGACATAGGGTGCAGGCAGATTACGGGCCTCACATAGCTGCTGCCAGGCCCCTAATCTGCCATGGGCCCCTATATACCGCCTCCTCATGCTGCTGCCAAGTCTAGAGTCTGTCATGGGTCCCTGTACGGCCTCCCATTGCTGCTGTCTCCATCGCCACACTCTGCTGCCATGTGCCACTTTCAGGTCTCCTCACACTGCTGGTGTGTAGAATTTTTTGACATAGGGTGCTGGCAGATTATGGGCCTCCTATAGCTGCTGCCAGGCCCCTAATCTGCCATAGGCCCCTATATACCGCCTCCTCATGCTGCTGCCAGGTCCAGAGTCTCTCATGGGTCCCTGTACGGCCTCCCATTGCTGCTGTCTCCATCGCCACACTCTGCCATGTGCCACTTTCAGGTCTCCTCACACACTGCTGGTGTGTAGAATTTTTTGACATAGGGTGCTGGCAGATTATGGGCCTCCTATAGCTGCTGCCAGGCCCCTAATCTGCCATAGGCCCCTATATACCGCTTCCTCATGCTGCTGCCAGGTCCAGAGTCTCTCATGGGTCCCTGTACGGCCTCCCATTGCTGCTGTCTCCATCGCCACACTCTGCTGCCATGTGCCACTTTCAGGTCTCTTCACACTGCTGGTGTGTTAAATTTTTTGACATAGGGTGCAGGCAGATTACGGGCCTCACATAGCTGCTGCCAGGCCCCTAATCTGCCATGGGCCCCTATATACCGCCTCCTCATGCTGCTGCCAAGTCCAGAGTCTGTCATGGGTCCCTGTATGGCCTCCCATTGCTGCTGTCTCCATCGCCACACTCTGCTGCCATGTGCCACTTTCAGGTCTCTTCACACTGCTGGTGTGTTAAATTTTTTGACATAGGGTGCAGGCAGATTACGGGCCTCACATAGCTGCTGCCAGGCCCCAAATCTGCCATGGGCCCCTATATACCGCCTCCTCATGCTGCTGCCAAGTCCAGAGTCTGTCATGGGTCCCTGTATGGCCTCCCATTGCTGCTGTCTCCATCGCCACACTCTGCTGCCATGTGCCACTTTCAGGTCTCTTCACACTGCTGGTGTGTTAAATTTTTTGACATAGGGTGCAGGCAGATTACGGGCCTCACATAGCTGCTGCCAGGCCCCTAATCTGCCATGGGCCCCTATATACCGCCTCCTCATGCTGCTGCCAAGTCCAGAGTCTCTCATGGGTCCCTGTACGGCCTCCCATTGCTGCTGTCTCCATCGCCACACTCTGCTGCCATGTGCCACTTTCAGGTCTCTTCACACTGCTGGTGTGTTAAATTTTTTGACATAGGGTGCAGGCAGATTACGGGCCTCACATAGCTGCTGCCAGGCCCCTAATCTGCCATGGGCCCCTATATACCGCCTCCTCATGCTGCTGCCAAGTCCAGAGTCTGTCATGGGTCCCTGTATGGCCTCCCATTGCTGCTGTCTCCATCGCCACACTCTGCTGCCATGTGCCACTTTCAGGTCTCTTCACACTGCTGGTGTGTTAAATTTTTTGACATAGGGTGCAGGCAGATTACGGGCCTCACATAGCTGCTGCCAGGCCCCTAATCTGCCATGGGCCCCTATATACCGCCTCCTCATGCTGCTGCCAAGTCTAGAGTCTGTCATGGGTCCCTGTACGGCCTCCCATTGCTGCTGTCTCCATCGCCACACTCTGCTGCCATGTGCCACTTTCAGGTCTCCTCACACTGCTGGTGTGTAGAATTTTTTGACATAGGGTGCTGGCAGATTATGGGCCTCCTATAGCTGCTGCCAGGCCCCTAATCTGCCATAGGCCCCTATATACCGCCTCCTCATGCTGCTGCCAGGTCCAGAGTCTCTCATGGGTCCCTGTACGGCCTCCCATTGCCGCTGTCTCCATCGCCACACTCTGCCATGTGCCACTTTCAGGTCTCCTCACACACTGCTGGTGTGTAGAATTTTTTGACATAGGGTGCTGGCAGATTATGGGCCTCCTATAGCTGCTGCCAGGCCCCTAATCTGCCATAGGCCCCTATATACCGCTTCCTCATGCTGCTGCCAGGTCCAGAGTCTCTCATGGGTCCCTGTACGGCCTCCCATTGCTGCTGTCTCCATCGCCACACTCTGCTGCCATGTGCCACTTTCAGGTCTCTTCACACTGCTGGTGTGTTAAATTTTTTGACATAGGGTGCAGGCAGATTACGGGCCTCACATAGCTGCTGCCAGGCCCCTAATCTGCCATGGGCCCCTATATACCGCCTCCTCATGCTGCTGCCAAGTCCAGAGTCTCTCATGGGTCCCTGTACGGCCTCCCATTGCTGCTGTCTCCATCGCCACACTCTGCTGCCATGTGCCACTTTCAGGTCTCTTCACACTGCTGGTGTGTTAAATTTTTTGACATAGGGTGCAGGCAGATTACGGGCCTCACATAGCTGCTGCCAGGCCCCTAATCTGCCATGGGCCCCTATATACCGCCTCCTCATGCTGCTGCCAAGTCCAGAGTCTGTCATGGGTCCCTGTATGGCCTCCCATTGCTGCTGTCTCCATCGCCACACTCTGCTGCCATGTGCCACTTTCAGGTCTCTTCACACTGCTGGTGTGTTAAATTTTTTGACATAGGGTGCAGGCAGATTACGGGCCTCACATAGCTGCTGCCAGGCCCCTAATCTGCCATGGGCCCCTATATACCGCCTCCTCATGCTGCTGCCAAGTCTAGAGTCTGTCATGGGTCCCTGTACGGCCTCCCATTGCTGCTGTCTCCATCGCCACACTCTGCTGCCATGTGCCACTTTCAGGTCTCCTCACACTGCTGGTGTGTAGAATTTTTTGACATAGGGTGCTGGCAGATTATGGGCCTCCTATAGCTGCTGCCAGGCCCCTAATCTGCCATAGGCCCCTATATACCGCCTCCTCATGCTGCTGCCAGGTCCAGAGTCTCTCATGGGTCCCTGTACGGCCTCCCATTGCTGCTGTCTCCATCGCCACACTCTGCCATGTGCCACTTTCAGGTCTCCTCACACACTGCTGGTGTGTAGAATTTTTTGACATAGGGTGCTGGCAGATTATGGGCCTCCTATAGCTGCTGCCAGGCCCCTAATCTGCCATAGGCCCCTATATACCGCTTCCTCATGCTGCTGCCAGGTCCAGAGTCTCTCATGGGTCCCTGTACGGCCTCCCATTGCTGCTGTCTCCATCGCCACACTCTGCCATGTGCCACTTTCAGGTCTCCTCACACACTGCTGGTGTGTTACATTTTTTGACATAGGGTGCAGGCAGATTACGGGCCTCACATAGCTGCTGCCAGGCCCCTAATCTGCCATGGGCCCCTATATACCGCCTCCTCATGCTGCTGCCAAGTCCAGAGTCTCTCATGGGTCCCTGTATGGCCTCCCATTGCTGCTGTCTCCATCGCCACACTCTGCTGCCATGTGCCACTTTCAGGTCTCTTCACACTGCTGGTGTGTTAAATTTTTTGACATAGGGTGCAGGCAGATTACGGGCCTCACATAGCTGCTGCCAGGCCCCTAATCTGCCATGGGCCCCTATATACCGCCTCCTCATGCTGCTGCCAAGTCCAGAGTCTCTCATGGGTCCCTGTATGGCCTCCCATTGCTGCTGTCTCCATCGCCACACTCTGCTGCCATGTGCCACTTTCAGGTCTCTTCACACTGCTGGTGTGTTAAATTTTTTGACATAGGGTGCAGGCAGATTACGGGCCTCACATAGCTGCTGCCAGGCCCCTAATCTGCCATGGGCCCCTATATACCGCCTCCTCATGCTGCTGCCAAGTCTAGAGTCTGTCATGGGTCCCTGTACGGCCTCCCATTGCTGCTGTCTCCATCGCCACACTCTGCTGCCATGTGCCACTTTCAGGTCTCCTCACACTGCTGGTGTGTAGAATTTTTTGACATAGGGTGCTGGCAGATTATGGGCCTCCTATAGCTGCTGCCAGGCCCGTAATCTGCCATAGGCCCCTATATACCGCTTCCTCATGCTGCTGCCAGGTCCAGAGTCTCTCATGGGTCCCTGTACGGCCTCCCATTGCTGCTGTCTCCATCGCCACACTCTGCCATGTGCCACTTTCAGGTCTCCTCACACACTGCTGGTGTGTTACATTTTTTGACATAGGGTGCAGGCAGATTACGGGCCTCACATAGCTGCTGCCAGGCCCCTAATCTGCCATGGGCCCCTATATACCGCCTCCTCATGCTGCTGCCAAGTCCAGAGTCTCTCATGGGTCCCTGTACGGCCTCCCATTGCTGCTGTCTCCATCGCCACACTCTGCTGCCATGTGCCACTTTCAGGTCTCTTCACACTGCTGGTGTGTTAAATTTTTTGACATAGGGTGCAGGCAGATTACGGGCCTCACATAGCTGCTGCCAGGCCCCTAATCTGCCATGGGCCCCTATATACCGCCTCCTCATGCTGCTGCCAAGTCTAGAGTCTCTCATGGGTCCCTGTACGGCCTCCCATTGCTGCTGTCTCCATCGCCACACTCTGCTGCCATGTGCCACTTTCAGGTCTCTTCACACTGCTGGTGTGTTAAATTTTTTGACATAGGGTGCAGGCAGATTACGGGCCTCACATAGCTGCTGCCAGGCCCCTAATCTGCCATGGGCCCCTATATACCGCCTCCTCATGCTGCTGCCAAGTCCAGAGTCTGTCATGGGTCCCTGTATGGCCTCCCATTGCTGCTGTCTCCATCGCCACACTCTGCTGCCATGTGCCACTTTCAGGTCTCTTCACACTGCTGGTGTGTTAAATTTTTTGACATAGGGTGCAGGCAGATTACGGGCCTCACATAGCTGCTGCCAGGCCCCTAATCTGCCATGGGCCCCTATATACCGCCTCCTCATGCTGCTGCCAAGTCCAGAGTCTGTCATGGGTCCCTGTATGGCCTCCCATTGCTGCTGTCTCCATCGCCACACTCTGCTGCCATGTGCCACTTTCAGGTCTCTTCACACTGCTGGTGTGTTAAATTTTTTGACATAGGGTGCAGGCAGATTACGGGCCTCACATAGCTGCTGCCAGGCCCCTAATCTGCCATGGGCCCCTATATACCGCCTCCTCATGCTGCTGCCAAGTCCAGAGTCTCTCATGGGTCCCTGTATGGCCTCCCATTGCTGCTGTCTCCATCGCCACACTCTGCTGCCATGTGCCACTTTCAGGTCTCTTCACACTGCTGGTGTGTTAAATTTTTTGACATAGGGTGCAGGCAGATTACGGGCCTCACATAGCTGCTGCCAGGCCCCTAATCTGCCATGGGCCCCTATATACCGCCTCCTCATGCTGCTGCCAAGTCTAGAGTCTGTCATGGGTCCCTGTACGGCCTCCCATTGCTGCTGTCTCCATCGCCACACTCTGCTGCCATGTGCCACTTTCAGGTCTCCTCACACTGCTGGTGTGTAGAATTTTTTGACATAGGGTGCTGGCAGATTATGGGCCTCCTATAGCTGCTGCCAGGCCCCTAATCTGCCATAGGCCCCTATATACCGCTTCCTCATGCTGCTGCCAGGTCCAGAGTCTCTCATGGGTCCCTGTACGGCCTCCCATTGCTGCTGTCTCCATCGCCACACTCTGCCATGTGCCACTTTCAGGTCTCCTCACACACTGCTGGTGTGTTACATTTTTTGACATAGGGTGCAGGCAGATTACGGGCCTCACATAGCTGCTGCCAGGCCCCTAATCTGCCATGGGCCCCTATATACCGCCTCCTCATGCTGCTGCCAAGTCCAGAGTCTGTCATGGGTCCCTGTATGGCCTCCCATTGCTGCTGTCTCCATCGCCACACTCTGCTGCCATGTGCCACTTTCAGGTCTCTTCACACTGCTGGTGTGTTAAATTTTTTGACATAGGGTGCAGGCAGATTACGGGCCTCACATAGCTGCTGCCAGGCCCCTAATCTGCCATGGGCCCCTATATACCGCCTCCTCATGCTGCTGCCAAGTCCAGAGTCTCTCATGGGTCCCTGTACGGCCTCCCATTGCTGCTGTCTCCATCGCCACACTCTGCTGCCATGTGCCACTTTCAGGTCTCTTCACACTGCTGGTGTGTTAAATTTTTTGACATAGGGTGCAGGCAGATTACGGGCCTCACATAGCTGCTGCCAGACATGTAATCTGCCATGGGCCCCCGTACCGACTCCTCATGCTGTGACGTTGCAACAAGGTGGAATTCAACCCTACATATGTTAGACCGCCTTTACGAACAGCTAAAGGCCATCACAGATTTCCTGATGTTAAAAGCGGATAAAGGTACTCCCTGTGTAACTTAGATGTCAGCCATTGGCAGCTCATGTGTGACACCTGCGCTTGCTCAGGCCCTTTGAGGAGGCCACGCTATTCGTGAGTCGGCAGGACTATGGGATGAATGAGGTCAAATCGGCCATGGGCCCCCGTACCGCCTGTTCACGCTGATGCTGGTCCCACAGTGTGACCTGGGTCCCTGTACGGCCTTCCATTGCTTCCACTCTGCCATGTGCCACTTTGAAATCTCCTCACACTCCTGCGGTTGTCCATTTTGTCATAGGTTGCTGGCAGATTACAGGCCTTCCATAGGTGCCACCAAGCCCCATATCGGCCATGGGCCCCCGTACCGCCTGGTCACGCTGCTGCTGGGCCCATAGTGTGACCTGGGTCCCTGTACCGCCTCCCATTGCTCCCACTCTGCCATGTGCCACTTTCAGGTCTCCTCACGCTCCTGCTGGTTTCCATTTTGTCATAGGTTGCTGTATGGCCTCCCATTGCTGCTGCCTCCACCGCCACACTGTGGCTCCAAACACTGGTTTTGGCCCCGTGACTGGCCAAAGGAGTGAAGTGTGCAGTGATTCTAAGATCGACGGCACTCATCTGCATGTCATACTGACAGACAGTATTATTTCTCTTCCCCAGCAGACTCCAAGGGCATTTAAATTAAAGGTACAGTGTTCTGCACTAATATTAAGTCTCTCTGAAGCCTAGAAACACCCTTTTTTAAGTTAAATTCACAGCGAATTTATTCGACTCGAATCGAATATTGTCCACGAATTCGCCGAATCAGTCGAATCGAATTTTTCATTTCTTCGCTCATCTCTAGTCATAATTCCTCCCAATGACAACAATAATGGGGCCAATTGACACCCACGATGGGTCACAATTCCTCCCAATGACACCAACGATGGGTCATAATTCCTTCCAATGACAGCAGTAATAGGGCCCAATGACACTCATGATGGGTCACAATTCCTCCCAATGACACTCATGGGTTACAATTTCTCCCAATGACACTCATGGGTCACAATTCCTCCCACTGTCACCAATGATGGGTCACAATTCCTCCCACTGTCACCAATGATGGGTCACAATTCCTCCCGCTGTCACCAATGATGGGTCACAATTCCTCCCGCTGTCACCAATGATGGGTCACAATTCCTCCCGCTGTCACCAATGATGGGTCACAATTCCTCCCGCTGTCACCAATGATGGGTCACAATTCCTCCCGCTGTCACCAATGATGGGGCACAATTCCTCCTGCTGTCACCAATGATGGGTCACAATTCCTCCCAATGACACTCATGGTGGGTCACAATTCCTCCCAATGACACTCATGGTGGGTCACAATTCCTCCCAATGACACTCATGGTGGGTCACAATTCCTCCCACTGTCACCAATGATGGGGTGCTATTTCTTTCTCTGACAACACCCTGGTGCATTGTCTATTCCCACGCACATCAGGACCTTTTCTACTCCCAATAGCCAAAGTCCGTGCCCCCAATTCCTCCTAAAACAAACAAACGGGGCACTTTCGGTGGTACCTCCAGCCTCTTAGCTGTATATTAGGGATGGTCTATATGTCGAACATTGGTTGTTCATGTGCTCACTAAACACACGAACATCTGGGCCGTTTGCCCGCGCGCCCCACAATGCAATACGCTCTGGCGGCACATTGTAATTGGCCAAAGCATTGCTTCTGACAACAGGTCAGGTGCAATACTTTGACCAATCACAGCTGAGTTAACAATAAGAGCCATGATTGGCCAAAGTCTCAGCTAGCGGTGATGTCATCAAAGGTCCACCCAAATGTTTACCTCTTGACTCGTAAATGTCAGATAGCGGCGAGTTCTTGGCAGGTTTTTTTCATTTCAGCAAGTTGGCGGCGGCATGATAACGCTGGACGTCGTGATTGAAGATGGTTTACAACGCTGGAACCTTTTTTTCCCCCCATAAAGAACATGTCAAAAACTTTTATTTTTCTTCAATAAAGAATTTTTTCAAAAGTCTGGTCTCTTTATCTTTTCACACTTTTAACCCTTTAGTGAAAGGGTAGGGGTACAAGTGCCACTTACTCATTCACATGGGGGGGCAACATCAGGGCGCCCCATTATTTAAAGGAGTACACTGAAACTAATGAGCCTCCTGTCCGCAGACCCCCACAACCACCCGGACAGGGTTGTGGGGAAGAGGCCGTTGTCCTCATCGGAATGGGGACGCCATCCCTATGCCATGGGCACAAGGCCTGGTAAGACCCGGGGAGGGGGCACTCGTTCGTCACCCCTTTTCCTGACCTGCCAGGCCTATGATCAGATCAAGGGTCTGGTAGGAATTTATGGAGGACCCCCATGCTCCCTTCCCATTCTGAGGGAGGTGGGGTTCCCCTTAAAGGTCCTACCAGGCCTAAAGGGCCTGGTATGGTTTTTAGGGGAACCTCATGCACTTCCCCCCCCCCCAATTTTGGGAGGTGGGGTTCTCCTTAAAAGTCTTACTAGGCCTAAAGGGTCTGGTATGGCCTTTAGGGGGAACCCCACGCACTTAAAAAAAAAAAAAAAAAAAAATTACTGTGTGCTCCCTCCTAACCTTCCTACCAGACCTAAAGGGTATATTAGGAGGGGGGACCCCAAGCTGGTTTGTTTCTTTTTTGTTTTTTTAATAAAAATGTAAAAAAAAATTTAAATGTCAGTCCTGCTGCAGCAGATTCTGTACATTGTACAGATGTGCAACTTTGCAGGTAGTTTAAGGGGAACCCTCAGGCATGATATTTAAAGGAATTTTTCAATTATTATTATTCATTATTTTCTTTTACTTTAAGCAATGAAAAATGACTGCCCCTTTTAAAAATTGTACTTTTTGAAATGTTTCCTGATTCATGTCCCTTTTATGGCCAATAACTTGCATGGGCAGCACAGTGGCTAAATGCATAATTGCATGTTCTCCCTGTGCCTGCGTGGGTTTCCTCTGGGTACTCCGGTTTCCTTTCACGCTCCACAGACATGCTGGTAGGTAATTGAATCTTGTATAAATTGGCCCTAGTATGTGTATGTATGAATGTGAGTTAGGAACCTTAGATTGTACGCCCCTTGAGGGTTAGGGAGTGATGTGAATGTACAATATATATGTAAAGTGCTGCGTAAATTGACGGTGCTATATAAGTACCTGAAATAATAGTATAAGCCTTTAAATAAAACTCAAACTTCGTCATAAATTTAGGCCAAAATGTATTTTTCTACATGTCTTTGGTAAAAAAATCCCAACAACTGCATATTAATTGGTTTGTGTGAAAGTTATAACATCTACAAACTATGGTATAGATCAGGCATCACTAAATGGTGGACTGGGGTCTGGATGCGGACCGAGTCACTGTCCCATCCGGACCCATGCAGTCCTGCCATTTAAGAGCCTTTTTTTTTTACTAAGCTGTCTCGCGGTCATCCTCACAGAGCTGACAGTGGGAGGCAGGACAGTTCTGGATGAAGGGTGGGAGCTGAACAAGGTTAACAAGCAGGTGATTGGTTGCTAGGATGAAGGGCAGTCCTAGCAATCAATCATTGTCTGTCAATCACTGTCTGCGTAGGGTAGGACAATGGGGGGGGGGGGGGGGGGCAGCAAAGGTAAAGGGGCTAAGGACATTAGTGTGAAGGGAGGCTGAGGACAGTAATGTGAGGGGCTAAGGACTGTGATGCGTGGGGGCTGAGGACATTAAAGTGGGAGGGAATGAGAGCTGTAATCTGGGGGGGCTGAGGACACTAATGTGGGGGTTGAGGACAGTAACATGGGGGGGGGGGTCTGGGGACAGTAATGTGTGGGGATGATGCACCTGGCTCACACTGTAGCAGCAAAGCTACAGTGCGCCAGTCATTAAGTGGTTAAATAATGGTGATAAAGTCTATATTACAGTTAAAGTATTTCTTTTATTTTTCCTCTCATTTTGTTTTCTTCTTTCTCCGTTTTTATATGAAAGAAAACAGAATAGCTGTATATGGTGCATTATGTATAAATGGGGTTTTGTAAAAGTAACCAGCAAAAATGATCACCAAGATAAGTATGAGGGGATATGGATAATAATAAAGATTGCAAGTCTAACAAAATCTAACAGATTACAAGTTGAAATAAATCTAGAGGTAGGGGGCAGGAGTGAGATAACCAATAAAGGATGTGTTTGTAAAGTCTCTAGGTTAGAGGGGGTCGTGAGGGAATTAACCGACATGTAAATGGGCCTTTAGTGTCTAATTGAGGACGGTGAAGGTAATAATCTTTAAAGTATTTAGATAGCAAAGCATCTAAGAGGGAGTTGGTGAAGGTATATAGCAGGGTTCTCCATACTTTCTAAACAAAGGGCCAGTTTATTGTTCTTCACACTATAGAGGGGCTGGACTGTGACCAGTGAGAATAGAAAATGTCCTGGCGTCAATGGGAGAGAGCAATGCCCTATTTTTGGTATTAGAGAAATAGTGCCCCATTGTTGGTGTTAGTGGGAGGAATAAAGCCCCATCGTTGGTGTCAGTGGGAGGAATTCTGTCCCATTGTTAATGTCAAAGGGAAGCATATTGCCCCTAGGGGCATGGGAACCTAACAGGTTCCTCAGAAATAAAAAAGAACCTAACCGATTCCTCCATTCACATTAATCAATGTAGATGAAGAAATCTGTGCCATAAAAAAGTGAAAAAAATATATGTCGAAGCATAGGGGCGATTCACCCACTTACCACCCCAGGCCCCCATGCTTGGGCATATATGTTCTTTTTTTAACTGCAGATGAGAAATCCCCTCCAGCAACACTGCGGGCACTGATGTATATATTCTGAGGACAACACCCTGTTGCTGTCAGAT
Organism: Staurois parvus; assembly: GCF_062004578.1. NCBI lineage: Eukaryota > Metazoa > Chordata > Amphibia > Anura > Ranidae > Staurois > Staurois parvus. Next base: position 1,134,919 of record NW_028318421.1, read on the forward strand.
TAAACATATCAGTGCTACATTTGATTGGCGTTCCTGCAAAGCAAACAACAATGGTTAACAATACAACTATTAAACTTTTACATATTTTAAATTTTTTTCTTTTTTTAGTTTGCGATTTATGTTTTGTAATCACAGGCATAGACTGATCTGCAAGACATGATGACTGATCGGTGCTGTACCGAATCAGAGCACTGTCGGGCCGGGGGGCGTGTGTGTGTACCCCCTGCCTGGGAGCGTGGATCATCTTCTAGGTACGTTGTCCAGTGGTTGGGGCCTGCTTTGCCACCGTACTCCTGTGTGTGACGGTTGGCAAGAAGTTAACCTCTTCACGCCAGGCCGAACGCAAACATGCGGCCTCCCGGCATCTGGGCCTAGACGCCGAGCGGGACAAAATGTATGTGAAATGCTTTGAAACAGTAATGTTTTACTTTGTAATATTCGTTTATTGGAAAATGATAGTTTTTAAAATTTTCGAATCCGGCCCCCGTATGTCCCGACGCTCGCAGGGAGCGGAACACGGATGCCGGCATCGGCCGGAGGAGATGGCCAGGGACGCTGCAGGGGACACAACACGAGAGCGAAGGACAAAATTCCCAATAAGTGTATATTGATTGCTTTAGGTGAAAGTTATAGCGTCTACAAACTATGGTATAGATAATTTGAAATTTACACAGCTTTTACTTTCTGCCTGCCTATCACATTTCTTGAGGTGCTAAAATACCAGGATAGTACAAACACCCCCAAATGACCCCTTTTTGGAAAGTAGACACCCTAAGCTATTTGCTGAGAAGCATATTGAGTCTATGGACGATTTATTTTTTTTCCACAAATTTTTGGAATATGACAAAAACTGTTTTTTTGTTTGTTTTTTTTTTTACACAAAGTTGTCACTTAAATGATTTATTGCTCACAAAAGCCATGGTTATATGTGGAATTACACCCCAAAATACATTCTGCTACTTCTACCGAGTATGGGGATACCGCATGTGTGAGCCTAGCCACATACAGAAGCCTGAAATCCACTGACCACTTTGAAAGCCTGAAGGTGCGTAACTTCTTCATTTCACTTCCTCACTACCTATCACAGTTTCGGAGGCCCTGAAATTCCAGGATAGGAATTTAAAAAGAGGCATGGCAAGTATTTTGCAGATCTCATTTTTTCTCACAAGGTTTTGAAATATAAAAAATGAAAAGAAAAGAAAAAATATGTTTTTGGTTTCATTCTTCATTTTCCAAAAACTTGTGGCAACAAACGAGATCTGCAAAATACTCACCATGCTTCTTATCAAATTCCTTGGGGTGTCTACTTTCCAATAATGGGGGGTTGGTGCTATTCTGGCATTCCAGGGCCTCCAAAACTGTGATAGGTAGTCAGGAAGTGTAATGAGGAAATAAAGCCCTTTAAAAGCCTGAAGGTGCTTATTGGATTTTGGGTCCTGTGCTTGGCTAGACTGCCAAAATGTCTCTCAGTCTCTCACATGTGGTACCCCCACACTCGGGAGAAGTAGCAGAATGTATTTTGGGGAGTAATTCCACATATACCCATGGCATGTGTGAGCAATAAACTATTTAAATGACAATTTTGTGTAATTTTGTTTTTTTTTCATTTTCCAAAAACTTGTGGTAAAAAAATGAATTCTATTGACTCAACATGCCTCTCAGCAAATAGTGTGGGGTGTCTACTTTCCAAAAAGGGTCATTTTGGGAGGTGGGGGCATTTTATGCCCAGCATTAGAAGTTTATGCCACACATCACTCACTCTTTTAACCACCTGAAGACCAAACCTGTTGTGACACTTTTTGTTCACATTAAAAAAATCCGTATTTTTGCTAGGAAATTAATTTGAACCCCCAAACATTATAGTTTTTTAGAGCAGACACCCTAGTGAATAAAATGGTGGGTGCTGCAATTTTTTATCTCACATAGTACTCACACAGCGATTTTTGCAAGGATTTCCTCTCACTTCCTGTTTTAGCTTTCAGATAAGAAGTGAAGGGAAATTTCCCCAGTGGGACATAGATAGCCAAAGAAAAAAAATTAATTTAAAACCCTCCCATACTCAAAACAAAAAAAAAGTTCTGATTTTAGCAACACGTGTGAGACAGGAACACACTCAAAACTGACAACGTACAAGAAACACAAATACTTTTTTAGCCGTGCGCTGTGGTGCCATAAATTGTTAATGGCAACCCAATGCACCTTGCTAAAATGTGTGAGAAATTGCATGGCAAAATGCAGGGTAACAAAGTACCATGCAATTTGGTGTTGAGCAATTTCACTTACCAACTTGCTAATGTGTGTGTATATATATATATATATATATATATATATAACAAATGAGAACGAGATCCCCAAGGTGCAAAAATTCTAGCTACAATTCTACAACATTCTACTAATTTTTGTATGAAGATACACTTGAAGTAAAAGAATTTTTGCAACTTGGAGATCTCGTTCTCATTTGCTTTATAAGGAAGAATCATGGGAGCCCATCGTTAATGAGATCTTCAACAGATAAGATTTGCAACACAACAGGAGCAGGAGTTACCTACTCCAATTTTTGATTGACAAATATATATATATATATATATATATATATATACACACATATACAGTGTATATATATATATATATATATATAAATAAAACGTTTGCCCCCTCTGGAGCCGCTGGTGATGACAGGTCCTCTGTTTTGCCATGACTCTTACACCTAGATAACTATAGTGTTGTGAAGTCACCACAACAATAGTGCACAATAATTAGTTCACAGACTTACTTGGTGGTAGGTTAAACAAATGAATTGTAAATGTATGTCAAAGCAGGTAAACAGTGCAAAACTTAACATAAAACAATAGAACACTTTAAGGTTGTAGAACTAAGGAAAGTGGGCATTAGCCTGTAACAGGATGAACTAATTGAACTGGGGTAGTGTCAAATTTTAACTAAAATAAAAAATGAGCGAGATCAGATCCAGTTAAAGCAAAGGTAATGTTCTTGAGTGCACACTAAGCTGATAGCCCAGATGTGCGTATCTATAAATGTTGACAAGTGGGTTACCCCTAGATCGCAGTGTCTCAAGTACCTGGAACTTTAATGTTAGTGTTAGCTGGCTTGCGATGGGGCCCTTCTGTTGGTGGTGCACAAGAGTCTATTTCTTAAAGAGTAAGTGATGTATAGCTTCAGGGCTGCTAAGTAGCCAGCAGTCTATGTAGAACTGGGTTCAGCAAGGGATTAAGAGTTGTATCTCCTCTCACCCCTCCTGGCAGGCAACAGATCTGGTTCCACACACTTGGTGGTTAGCAGTCCTGACATCAGATCCCAGAGGCTCAGTTTCTCAACCCTGGATCACACACTTCACACAGTCTTCACACAGTCTCTGGCAGCCTCAGCAGCAGGTAATTTCTCCCTCTGAAGTAGGTAGTCAGGCTCCAGTAGCATGTCCCTTCTGAACGGCTCTCTTTCTCTGGCGCAGCTGTAGCAGTCCTCCCAGCACAGCGTCCCCTTGCAAAAGAACCTCATCATCTCTTATTTTCCCGGTAAAAGCAGCCCTGTGTCTCTGCCTGTGTGCAACAATCCTGGCTCTTGTAGTTTGGAGTCCATCTGTCCCCCATTTACTTGCATTGAGCTTAGCCCTCCAAAAACTTCATTTCCCAGTGTCCTTTGTGGCATCTGCATCCTCCCCCTGCTGCTGATTGAATTCGATCCAACTGCCAGGAGACAGGTTGATGGAAAAGCAAGCAGGGGAACAAAGCACACAGCGATGCAGAGTCCAGCACTGTGCAGGTTAGTGATTGCAAACCTAGGAAAATGTCGCTGTCATGCTAATTTGCATCTATATGTAGGTCTCTTCCCCTTTTGTGATGTTAGAAGTGAGAGAATTAACAGAAAAAATAAGTATATTCACCTATGTGGATGTAGCATGTATCCATGTAGCATGTCTTTGAACTGAGTGTTCAAAGACACCTGATCACTCCATCTTCTCCATTTTCAGTCTATAGAGAGCTGGTGACTGTCAGGGAGGTGGTGAAGGAGGTGGGATTGGCTGGCTCAGGCTCTCAGCGGTTCACTGACAGACTGAGTCAACTGCTGGTCCAGGCATCTGGGTGAATCCCAACTGTAAAGAACTGTGCAGAACAAAATGCACTCCTGTAACCCTTTAACTTTGTACCCATGACCCTCCTTTGGCTAGCAGAGGGAAATCCAAGTCTGGTGAGCCCATAGACTTTAATGCAGAGACTTCTGGGAGGTGTAGTCCAAAATTGCAGCCATGTATTGGTACAACTGACTCTTTGAACTACAGGTCCCAATAGACTCTGTGTGATCAGAAGGAGCTTGAATTAACTTTTTATTCAATTGCCCCAGAAAAGACCTCTCTCTTTGCGGCGTGGGAGTCCATGGATACATATTTGTCTGTTTGAACAGGAGATAAACCTAGCCTTAGAGAGAGTGAGGTCAAGAGTGAGATCACTGGAGATCAAGCAGTACTGTCAGCCTTGTTGACCTTGTGAGATTGCTGCTGAGAGACTGGAGTCTTCAGCATCTTCACTCTATCCGTTTAAGTTGGAGCCACACCAGAACAGGACAGAAGAGTCCCCTTTTCACATCAAGATCCTATCGACACCTCCAGATGTCAGTGAGAGGGCTGCTGGCCCTCTTTGTACTGTTAGCAGTACATTGAGAGCAACCAATCTGCACCACTTATAGCAATTCAGTATGTAATTGCCCTTATTATTAATAATAATTATAACTAAAAAAAAACCCTTTATTTTATATAGAACCTTTTAAGGTAGCTCCTCAAAGTGCTTTACAAGAAATACATAGGATAAAAGAAAAGAAAAAATGGAACAATTACATGAAAGCTTGTTTAAAGAAAACAGTTTCTAGATTTGATTTGAATGAGTTTATAGATGATGATTCTGATGTTCTTTAGAAGTGAATTCCAAAGTTTTGGAGCATAGCAGGAGGATCTATCTCCCAACTAGTGTAGGTGAGTTGCAGGGACACACAAAAGACCAGAATTTGAAGCATGGAAGCTACGAGGTGGGAAGTAAGCTGATAAAAGTCCAGACAGATAATGGGGTGCCAAGCCATGGAGAGCCTTATAGGTCAGCAAGAGGACCTTAAAGTCTATGTGAAACCTAACAGGTAGCCAGTGCAAGGACTCCAGGATAGGGGTAGTATGATCACTTGTACCAGACCTAGTGAGGATTCTGCCTACAGAATTCTGCACATATTAAAGTCGAATAATAGTGCATATAGGTACACCAGTGAGTAGAACAATGCAATGGTCAAGTCGGGTGAACACAAAAGCATGGATCAAGTTCATACCACATCCTTACCAACTCTGAGCAGCAGTTTTACCTCCAAATTACTATCACTGGCCCACTTCTACTCTACCTTGCACTGAACTTTCCTGCACCTCTTGCCATCTCATTGCAGGTTTAGAGAACTATCATAAGTGCACCGATGCTTACTAAAAGAGCCCAGTTAGCCTGCAGAAGATCAACTCTAAGGACTGCCCCTGTCATCCATCTTGCAAGTTCCACTCGTTCCCCTTCACTGTTTATATCACTCAATTCTGACAGTGATTACCCAGTAAGTTTAGGCTTAGCACAGCCTCTATTAGTAAATACTGACAGTATAGCACCTGCATTATTAGATCAAGTTGTATTACTGCTCACCATTGCATTTTAGGTGGCATTTCTACTGATTTATGCTGATCTGAGCATTCCATACCATTCATGCTTAGCTCTCACTGGTAGCCGTTCTGTATGTCAAACTGTGTTATCACCATTGCCAACTTGTTTTTGCTTGGGCATCAACTTTACTTTACTACACTTCTCACAAAAATTAAAGGAATACTTTAGAAACACATCACATCTCAATCGGGAAAAATATCATGCTGGATATCTACACCGATTTGGACTGGGTAATGTGTCAGGAACGTAAGGATGCCCCATCATTTGATAGAAATAAAAATTATCAACCTACAGAGGACTGAATTCAAAGACATACCAAAAATCAAAGTTAAAAAATGATGTAGCAAGATAGTCCATTTTGATGAAATTTCATCGCAGCAACTCAAAATGGTACTGTTTGTATGGCCCACATTTGCTTGTATGCATGCCTGACAACGTCGGGACATGCTCCTAAGGAGATGATGGCTGATGTCCTGGGGTATTTTCTCCCAGATCTGGACCACGGCATCACTGAGCTCCTGGACAGTCTGACATGCAACCTGGAGGTGTAGAATGGACCGAAACATGATATCCCAGAGGTGTTCTATTGGATTTCAGTCAGGCGAGCATTAGGGGCATTCAATGGTATCAATTCTTTCATCCTCCAGGAGCTGCCTTCACACTCTTCCGACATGAGGCCAGGCATTGTCATGCACCAGCAGGAACCCAGGACCCACTGCACCAACGTAGAGTCTGACAGTGGGTGCAAGGATTTCATCCCGATACCTAATGGCAATCAGGGTGCCATTGTCTAGCCTGTAGAGGTCTGTGCTTCCCTCCATGAATATGCCTCCTCAGACCACCACTGACCCACCACCAAAAAGGTCAAGCTAAACGATGTTATAGGCAGCATAATGTTCTCCATGGCTTCTTCAGACCCTTTCACATCTGTCACATGTGCTCAGGGTGAACCTTCTCTCATCTGTGAAAAGCACAGGGCACCAGTGGCAGACCTGCCAAATCTGGTGTTCAATGGCAAATGCCAATTGAGCTTTATGGTGCCGGGCAGTGAGCACAGGGCCCACGAGAGGACATTGGGCCCTCAGGTCACCCTCATGAAGTCTGTTTCTGATTGTTTGGTTGGAGACATTCGCACCAGTGGCCTGCTGGAGGTCATTTTATAGGGCTCTGGCAGTGCTCACCCTGTTCTTCCTTGCAGAAAGCAGCAGATACTGATCCTGCTGATGGGTTTAGGACCTTCTACGGCCCTGTCCAGCTCTCCTAGAGTAACTGCCTGTCTCCTGGAATCTCCTCCATGCTCTTGAGACTGTGCTGTGAGACACAGCTAACCTTCTGGCAATCACACGTATTGATGTGCCATCCTGGAGGAGTTGGACTGCCTGTGCAACCTCTGTAGGGTCCAGGTATCGCCTCAAGCTACCAGTAGTAAAACTGACCCAAGCCAAATGTAAAACTAGTGAAAAAGAAAAGATGAGTAGGGAAACAAATGTCAGTGGCCTCCACCTATAAAACCATTCCTGTTTTGGGGATCGTCTCATTGTTGCCTGTCTAGTGCACCTGTTGTTAATTTCATGAACACCAAAGCAGCTGAAACTGATTAACAATCCCCTCTGCTAGTTAACTGACCAGATCAATATCCCAGGAGTTTAATTGACTTGATGCTATACTCTGATTAAAAAGTGTTCCTTCATTTTCTTGAGTAGTGTATGTTAGTATAAGGTTAATTTAGGTGTAACAATCTTTAGTCTAATATTTAGGGGAAGTGATGCAATATTTGCATTTTTGTAGTTTGAATTTTTTCTTTTTGTTGTTCAACCGGTGTTATTTATTTGAAACTGAAACTTATTATTTTTTGTTGTTAGTGGTGATTTATGTTTGGTATTGGTTTTTGCTTTGTTCTTCATTGGGTATAATTGGATCTTAATAATTTCCTTTCGGGATTAATAAAGTATTCTGAATCTGAGTGTACTGCGTAATAATACATTCCGTTTACCTTTGCTAACTTCTTTGGTACCAGCTTTCAAGATAGTACTATTATTGGGTGAAAGGAATTATTTGCCGTGTTTCACTGTGTTTACTTGATTTTACACTCAACCTGGTGTGTCAGAGGGACTGAGGCCCTTGAGGAGGTTGAGGCAAAGAAAAGTGGACCCATCTTAACCAGCAGCTCTAGCACTACATTAACAAATCCAAATTGATTGAAATATTATACCAACAACTTAAGCAGATTTTTTATTCTGTGCATGACAAAGTATTTGCGAAAGCAAGAAAAACTCTCCTAAAGTAAAGTGCAAACATTCATTTACCATTACAGCTTTACCATTTCCGTTATCTACATAAAAAACATGCTTGTTTTTTTAATCAGCAGGTTTTAGCAGTTTTAGCTTGAGGGAAATATCTAGGGCTGCACCAATAACACAAAATTCCTGTTGGGTAAAATGAGAGAAAAATGCATTTTTTTCTAATTTTTCACCATTCTTTCTAATGAAGACTCAGGCAAAAAAAAATAAATCTATTATCAAATTAAAGCCCTATCTGTCTTGAAAAAAAACAACATATAGTATGTTAGAGTAACCAACAAAAGTTGAAAGGTGTAGGGTAAGGTTACCATCTGCCCCCATTGTGAGGAGTCTATCCTCAGGAAATGGATGACCCCAGATTGTTCTCAAGAGGCAACACCATAAACTTCACAGTGCTTCAACTTGTCACACTGTGCAGTTCAAATATGGCATCAGTGGTGTGCTCTGTGTGTGCGGCCATTTATTCTGCAATACATATGCAGACAGTTCCAGCCTTGCTGTTTTTATACTGCAGCTTACACAGCATGGTTGGTACAGTCTGTGCATGTACAACAACATAAATTATCATACACTGGCACCATTTTTGAACTGACGCTTGTGCATTGGGGTGAATTGGAGCCCATGCACTGTGAAGATTACAGTCTACCCAGTTCCCAGACTTGGAATGTGGATGACAGACACAAGCCACAATCTGTGAGTAACTGCATGACCCCTGCACTGTTAATTCTGACCTCTGAACTCTCTGTTATACTTATTCCTGACCTCTAACACGCAAAGCTTATGCCTTCTCCATCTGTCCAGTATATACAGTTGCAAGAAAAAGTATGTGAACCCCTTGGGATTACGTGGAGTTTTGCATGAATTGGGCATAAAATGTGCTCTGAACGTCATCTAATGCAGGCCATAGATGGGTCGAAAATCGGCTGATTTTCGGATCGTTAGTGGGCAATTTGTTTGGCCGTTTTTCGGTATTTTGGGCGTTTTTTTTTTTTCCGGTAAAGTTGGAAAAAAATCGGCCAATTTTGCCGATCGGCCGATTTTCGCGGCAATAGTGGGCAAATCGGCCGATTTTTTACCGATAAAAAATCTGCGCATGAGCAGTGACCTGCAAGAGGAAGACAAAAAGAAGAAGAGGAAGAGGATGAAGAAGAGGATGAAGAAGAAGAGAATGAGGATGAAGAAGAGGATGAGGATGAAGAAGAAGAAGAGGATGAGGATGAAGAGGATGAAGAAGAAGAGGATGAGGATGAAGAAGAAGATGAGGATGAAGAAGAGGATGAGGATGAAGAAGAGGATGAGGATGAAGAAGAAGTAGGATGAAAAATAACAGGAATTCCAGTCCAGCAAAAAGTGTCCCTGCAGAGAGCTCCGCTATTTCTTTGACAGTTCTCTGACAGTTTCTTGACATTTACAGCGGTTGCAACAATGTATCTATTTGTTTCCGAATAAAAACATCTGTATCCTAAATGGAAACAAATAGATACAATGTTTCAACCGCTGTAAATGTGAAGGAACTGTCAGAGAACTGTCAGAAATAGCGAAGCTCTCTGCAGGGACACTTTTTGCCGGCTGTAGACGGGATGAAAATCGGCCGATTTTTTTTTACCATTGATGGTAACGTCGGCCGCTTGAACGACCGAATTTTTGTTTTTTAAAAGAAAAATCTGCCGTTTTTCTCCCCGTCTATGGCCTGCATAAGTCACAACAATAGAAGAACACAGTCTGCTGAACATAATACTACACAAACATTAGATGCTGCCTTGGTTTACTTGCACATAACATGTAAACATTCACAGTGCAGGGAGGAAAAAGTATGTGAGGCCCCAGCTTAATGACTTCTCCCAGAGCTAATTGGAGCCAGGAGTGAGCCAACCTTGAGTCCAATCAGTGTGATGATATTGGATGTGTTGCTGACAGCTGTCCTGCCCTTAAAAAACACACACCTGTTTTGGGTTTACTGGTTTCAAAAAGCACTGTCTGATGTGAACCATGCCTCGCAGAAAAGAGCTCTCAGAAGACCTACGATCAAGAATTGTTGACTTGCATGAAGCTGGAAAGGGTTACAAAAGTATCTCCAAAAGCCTTGATGTTCATGTGTCCAAGGTAAGACAGACTGTCTACAAATGGAGAAAGTTTAGCGCTGTTGCTACTCTCCCTAGGTGTGGTCGTCCTGTAAAAATGACTGCAAGAGCACAGCGCAGAATGCTGCATGAGGTAAAGAAGAATCCCAGAGTGTCAGCTAAAGACCTACAGAAATCTCTGGCACATGCTAACATTTTTGTTGACGCATCTACAATAAGGAAAACATTAAACAAGAATGGAGTACTTGGGAGGACACCACGGAGGAAGCCATTGCTGTCCAAAAAGAATATTGCAGCACGTTTGAAGTTTGCAAAAGAGCACCTAGATGTTCCACAGCACTACTGGCAAAATATACTGTGGACAGATGAAACCAAGATTGAGTTGTTTGGGAAGAACACACAACACTATGTGTGGAGAAAAAAAGGCACAGCACACCAACATCAAAACCTCATCCCCACTGTAAAACATGGCGGAGGGAGCATCATGGTTTGGGGCTGCTTTGGAAAATTAATTCCAGAGTTTATCAAGACATTTTGCAGGAAAACGTACGACCATCTGTCCGCCAACTGAAGCTCCTCAGAGGATGGGGGATGCAACAGGACAATGACCCAAAGCATACAAGTAATTCAACAAAACAATGGCTGCAATAGCACAGAATACACCTTCTGGAGTGGCCCAGTCAGAGTCCTGACCTCAACCCGATTGAAATGCTGTGGCATGACCTTAAGAGAGCGATTCACACCAGACATCCCAAGAATATTGCTACACTGAAACAGTTTTGTGAAGAGGAGCAGTCCAAAATTACTCCAGATCGTTGTGCAGGTCTCATCTGCAACTACAGGAAACGTTTGGTTGAGGTTATTGCTGCCAAAGGAGGGTCAACCAGTTATTAAGTCCAAAGGTTCACATACTTTTTCCTCCCTGCACTGTGACTGTTTACATGTTATGTGCAATTAAACCATGGCAACATCTAATGTTTGTGTAGTATTATGTTCAGCAGACTGTGTTCTTCTATTGTTGTGACTTAGATGATGTTCAGAGCACATTTTATGCCCAATTCATGCAAAACTCCACGTAATCCCAAGGGGTTCACATACTTTTTCTTGCAACTGTATCTCTGCTACCTCACTCCCAGTAAGGGAATGGAATCCCACCGTGCACCTAGCACGGACTCGATGCGTGTACTCACTTAATTCTTCTTCTGTACCTGCGCACAGGCCGATGACTTCTACAGTGCTGAACTTCTCTCGTTGTACAGTAGATAGAACGCTCACAAAGAGAGTGGCAACAACAACTCCCTCCTGCAAGAGGTTATCTCACCTTCCACAAGGCACACACTTATGACAGGCTGCAGGTAAAACCTTTGTTACCCTTGGCAGCCACTTATGTCTTCATACCCCAGTGTGGCTTAACTGACCCTTACTGTGCAGGTTACTGACATACACTTCTTTAATAACCTCAGACCAGGCAAGGACACAGTTTTAAAAGCTTTACTTGAAATAATGTAAACAGAGGAACAAAGGCACAATCTGTCCCTAAACTAATCTCTATCTACGGCTTGTGGCTGCTCCAGCATACCTGCACAGGCAAGAGTCCATTCTTTGGCAGAGTTAATGTTTGCTATCTTTAGGGCAGACTGCAGGTCCCGGCAATCCCTCTACATTGTTGGAGGCTTCTACAACTGGATGCACATTAGTGGGCACTGCAGACTCAGCATGGCTAAGCTGACAAGGTAGTCCTTGCAATGGCATCACCAATGAGAATGACAGCAATGAGAGACCCGTGCTGGCCTGGACCCCCTGTCCCTTTTATATTCACATAGGAGCAGTGGGTCACACCCAAGAAGCCCACCAAGGAAACCCCAGGAAAACATATTAACTGTATCCCTCCCGGCTGTGGCAGCAGCTAACTAAGCTGAAATTGGCAACCCGCCTACAGATAAGTAGATAGTAAATTAATAAATAAAAATTAGTATGTACTTTTGGTTACTGGGACATTCCCCAAAAACATGTAGCCATGCCCCCCAGCAGTAGTAGTGACCTGTGTGAGCCGAGTAACAGCAGGATCCGAAGTGCCTGTTATCAGTCTGTCAGCCTGCAGTGAGAAAGTCAAACTTCATGGTGAGTAACCACCATATATCACTGGTCATGATGTGGGCGAGATGTGGCTGTATTCAAGGTACTTTCAGTCTATGAAATGTGTGAGTGCAACTATTGTTGATTTTAATACTTTGATCTTTAAAGGTTTAACTGTGCACTTCCCTGTTTTTCTCATGTTTGTAACTAGCAATTTACCTGCCAACTGCATGGAACAAATATGTTTTATGTTTATAGCATTTCATAAGACTCATTCAGACTATAGTGTCAGGGTAATGTATGTTTTTAGTTCTTACTGCTTGTTACCACAGCACAATGAATGGTACCCCAATACACTATAATGCCAAAAGTATTGGGACACCCCTCCAAATCATGTGATTCAGGTGTTCTAATCACCTCCACGGCCACAGGTGTATACAATCAAGCACCTAGGCATGCAGACTGCTTCTACAAACATTTGTGAAAGAATGGGTCACTCTCAGGAGCTCAGTGAATTCAAGCGTGGTACTGTGATAGGTTGCCACTTGTGCAATAAGTCCATCTGTGAAATTTCCTTGCTACTAAATATTCAACGGTCAACTGTTAGCGGTATTATAACAAAGTGGAAGCAACTGGGAACATCAGCAACTGAGCCATGAAGTGGTAGGCCACGTAAAATGACAGAGCGGGGTCAGGGCATGCTGAAGTGCACAGTGTGCAGAAGTCACCAGCTGTCTGCAGAATCAACAGTTAAACACCTCCAAACTTCGTGTGGCCTTCAGATTAGCACAACAGTGCGCAGAGAGCTTTATGGAATGGGTTTCCATGGCCGAGCAGCTGCATCCAAGCCTTACATCACCAATGCAAAGCACCGGACGCAGTGGTGTAATGCATGCCGCCACTTGGCTCTGAAGCAGTGGAGATGTGTTCTCTGGAGTGACAAATCATGCTTCTCTGTCTGGAAATCCAATGGATGTGTCTGGGTTAGGTGGTTGCCAGGAGAACGGTACTTGCCTGACTGCATTTGGACAATTGTAAAGTTTGGCAGAGGGAGGATTATGGTGTGGGGTTGTTTTTCAGGGGTTGGGCTTGGCCCCTTAGTTCCATTGAAGAGAACTCTTAACGTGTCAGCATACCAAGACATTTTGAACAATTTCATGCTCCCAACTTTGTTAGAACAGGTTGGGGATGGCCCATTCCTGTTCCAACATGACTGTGCACCAATGCACAAAGCAAGGTCCATAAAGACATGGATGAGCGAGTTTGGGGTGGAGGAACTTGACTGGCCTGCACAGAGTCCTGACCTTTGGGATGAATTAGAGTGGAGACTGCGAGACAGCCCTTCTCATCCGACATCAGTGCCTGACCTCACAAATGCGCTGCTGGAATAATGGTCAAACATTCTCATAGACACACTCCTAAACTTTGTGGACAGCCTTCCCAAAAAAATTGAAGCTGTTATAGCTGCAAAGGGTGGGCCAACTTAATATTGAACCCTACGGACTAAGACTGGGATGCCATTAAAGTTCATGTGCGTGGAAAGGCAGGCGTCCCAATACTTTTGGCACTATAGTGTATATATACACAACGGCTCATAAGACTTTCTGGTTGCATGTTGGTGGCAATGGAATTCTGCCTAAATGTTCGGGATTTCTGACCTTACTGGTGATATCACAACAATAAAAGCCTGACAGAGGTTCTAACCCTTCAGCTCTCCACCCCAAAACCAGAAACATTATTTTAGCAGGTGCTTCACTACATATAATGTCACTACCATGTAGACCAGGCATGTCCAAAGTCCGGCCCGCGGGCCATTTACGGCCCAGGGGTCGGTTTAATACGGCCCTCCAACAGCCCTCTCTGCTCTGTGTAATGTGGCCCTCCCACAGCCCTCCCTTCTATGGCAGAAAGTCTGCTGCTTGAGAGCAGAGGGCAGTGCGCATGCCTGACTGCGGCACGTTCTCCCTGGTCTGTGTAAATGCGGCTGTCGCACGGCCCTCCCTTCTGTGGCAGACAGTCTTCTGCTTGAGAGCAGTGCGCATGCGTGACTGCGCCACGCTGCGAGCGACAGAGGGCGGTGACGTCAGGGCCGGGCTTCCAGCGTGAAGTGTGTTTCTCTTCCCCTCCCGGCTGCCGAGCAGAGACTTCAGCTCCAGCTACCTTTTTCACCCTTCACATTAGTGCAGGTAAGTTTTTTTTTTTTATTTATTTTCAATACATTGTGAAAACTCAGCTGTCAGTTGATCTTAATGTTATGAAATGAAAAGTATGTCGTTTGCAATTAACTTGGCATAAAATAATTTATTTGCATTTAATTGTAATGGTTCAAAGAATGTTCGGAAAAATGTTCGGCCCTCCACCATGTTCACTTCATCCAATCTGGCCCTCTTTGAAAAAAGTTTGGACACCCCTGATGTAGACCTTTGAGGGATGTGCTGGCAATGCATGCTCTTATCCAGACTGAAATTTTTTCTCAGGTGATGCCACCAAGGTAGTCAAGGAATATTACCTTGTGGTCCCCAGTTATCTTGCTCTAATATAAACACTCGGGATACAACACATGTATTGTCAGCCTTGATCAGGAAGGGGTCAGAGGTGAGGGGAAAAACCATTTTATATTTTTAACTTAATTGTAATGCTACTGCACTGGAGTGCTGTAGTTTAAATTGAAAGCTGGATAAATGAGGTTATAGACCAGACCTAGGACCTTGGCAATGTGCTGAAAAGTCCTGGTTAATGAATGTGCGGCTGAGATGTACTTTTCTGATTGTTCTCTTCGTTACACTCTCCCTTACCCTGGTTATCTGGCTAGACTCTATATCATTGTAATTCTGGCTTTTGTTCCCATACTGAAAGTCTTCAACATTGCCTTTCTAGTTACCATAGTCAGAGAAAAATCCTAACATAAGCATATTTATAGATTTTAATGAGCAAAAAGGGCAGAATATTTTTAATATTATTTTCTCAGAAATAATAGTTCAAATGTCCAAATGTTATAAATGAGTCATAATATCAGAAGATCAGCATCTGTTGCATGTATATAGGAAGTGGTTAATTAAGTCACAGTCAACAACTTGTGTGTGTGGGTTTGCAATAGACATCATGAATATTTGCCTTAAAGAGAACCAGTCATTTTATGACTTTAAGGATGCACTCACACTGGGGCAGGTTAAACTGAACTGCACCCAAGTTCAATTCTCCTACCTCCCCACTCCTCCACTGGTCTGCACTCACACTGAATTAAAGGACGTGTTTCTGTGAACACTACAGATGCTCCAAGGCACACTCCCCTGCTAACCAGACCAGCAATCCTATTTTAGTACACATTCCTCTATGGAGAGAACTGTGCGCCAGCACGATTTGCACCCACACTAAAGAAAACAGTACTAGACCATTAGCAAACCACACCTGGGACCACCTCCTCCAAGTGGTCCTGGAGATGGTATGCTTAAATGATTCCAAGAGCGGTTAGGTGCACTCACACTACACAAACCAACCGGCCCAAGAGACTGAACATACCCAGGATCAGTTCAAAGTGCTAGTGTGAGTGCAATGTACATCTCTATTCCTAAAGTATATTTCTACTTTTGTTGAGACAAAAAAAATAAAAAAAACAATCCCTTTTGGGTGATCAATTTACATTGAAGTGATTTTTCAAGCCAAAGTTCAGTTAAAAAATAAATGAATAAAAAAATAAGCACAGGGAACATTGCTTACCAGTGTGATGTGTCCCTTGTGCTGCTGTCTTCTGGTTTAGGTGAAATTTTCCTCTTCTGACCCCCCCCCCGCCCTTCCCTTCACCACTGTAATCCAGTGTAGCGTGGCATAAAGGATATGTAAACCCTCACATTGTAAAACAACCTGTTCAGTTTAACCTCCCTAGCGGGCTGATTATGTTTATATTTCTGTGCTCAAAGCGGTAAATTTTTTTGCATGGAAATATGTATTTTTTTTATTGTAGGCCTGTAATTTTTAGGAATACCTCACTGAAATCTGTCCGAACAAGAGTCTAGTAAACATTCTGGGTATGTTACAATTTGAAACACGAAATCATAAATTATGATTTAATAAACAATCATAAAAAATAATAATATAATAATGTAATTCAATAATATAATCAAACCAAAAATACTGAAATTTGAAATTGAGCGCAAAGTTCGCACATCACTGAGCAAAGTCGCAAAATCGTTTTCAGTGTCTGATGACGAATTTCCCCACAAATCATCACTCAATTCTGCAAGTGGTTCTGATTTACTATCCCTGTTCTCTAGCTGGTCTAAAACCACTTTTGACCTAAAGGGACGCTTTTTGGAAGCCATGGACGTTTCTCAGTTTCCAAGCAGAGAGAACAAAAAAAATGCAGGCAGGGCACAGGACAAAGCACTCGGGACAAAATGTATGTGAAATGGTTTGATACAGTAATGTTTTACTATGTGATTTTAGTGTATTTAGTGAATGTCACTTTTTGTCATTTTCAAATTTCCAGCCGTTCCATCCCCTGTACGTCCTGACGCTCGCAGGGGATGGAACCCAGATGACAGATGGCGGCATCCGCTGGATTACATTGCCGGGGACACTGCAGGAGGGACATCGCGGGAGCGAAGGACAAGGTAAGTGATTGAGGGATCCCGGAGCAGCGCCGCATGGTATTCCCGAGTGTAGCTCGGGGTTACCGCTTGTGGTAACTTTACCCCGAGCTACACTCAGGAATACCGCCAGGGGGGTTAAAATAGAAATTAGAGCCAACACATTTGTGTATACATAAATGAAAGTAATCATAAATACTTTTTTCACCTTTTTCTAAGTGATCACATACCCTTTGCTCTCAGCTGCATAAGGATCTTATAGAGGTAAGGGAGGAGAAACAACAGTACACTGATCTTCCCAGTGAAAGGCTGCGCAGAAAGGGGGGGTGCCAGCAAAGGTCTGATCATTAGAGGAGAGCAGACTGAGTTCTCAGCACAGCCAGAAAACTGACCACGCTGTACTCGCATGCCTAGTGTGTTCAGGTTTTAATAGGAAAGCAGAGGGACTGGCAGGAACAGCAGGTATTTCACACAAAGGAAGCAATACAAAGAGAACATAATTCTTTTTCATACAAGCACATGGTGCAACAGGAACATATCAGGAATATGAAATGCTGGGTTTACATTTTCTTTAACAGAAATAAGGGAGCTGTGACAGGCATTCAGCACCTTCATTCATAGAAGCTGTACCACAGCTTTTATGAATTCTATGATTCTGGTTCATTATAATGACCTGGTTTGCTCTCTGTGTTCTAATGGGGAACGCTGCAAGGTCTGCATCCCTATAGAAATTGTTATCCCTTAGGGAATATGTCACCAAAAAGTACATATTTACTGCAGAGGATGCCTAAAATCTGACTTGTATCTTACTACACACTTCTAGGAAAATCAGTAAGCCAATCACACAAGCAGGAAATTACATTTCTGGTGGGCGTTCTGTACAACAACTTGCAATACTGTATTGAAGTTTACAGAAAAGTACAGTGGCTGCTGATTGAAAAGTATTTTTATAACAATAAATTAAAATATGGCTTGTGTAGCAATTATATATTATTTTTTTAAAATTTGCTATGTTTTTTTCCCACAAAATTGAAGTCACCCTTTAAATTGTTACTAAACCCACAACAGTAAAATCAGTCTGTATAGGCAGTAAAGCATGCTTAATATACTCACTGTGGAACCTAAGGGGTTAATCCTTCGCAAAGGATGTTTGATCCTGTCTTGTCTGATCCTCCCATTCTTCTACTGTCCCCATTCCATCTCCTCATGGAACAGAACCTTGGGGGTAAGCTGCACATGCTCAGTTTGGTGTGTATTGCTAGAGAGGTTTTCTTTTTTGAGAGGGTGCATGTGATCAGCACAGAGCCAATCAGCACTGTCCAGACAGAGGTTCAGGGTCCTGCAGCCTCAAGGACAATCGGGAGAATGAAAACAACCTCGTACAAGCTTTAACCAGTGCTTTGCTGGACACTGATAGAAGTCACAAGACGGCTCTAACTGCTGACGAGAAAAGGTATTTAGCAGTTTGTATTTACTAAAATTGCATTTCCATATTCTGTGTACTGTGGGAGACCAGATATAGTGAATGCAGGGTCCTGAGATAAGTAACACTTTAAGTTGTTATAATAGTGCAAACGTAAGCTAGCCATACACGTGTAGATTTTCAGACGAGAATATTCACATTAAATTTCTTCGAACATTTGATGAATGGACAAATGTCGTTCAAAAATTGTCTTTTGCTTTTAACATTCAATTTTAAAATGAATGTAATTCTGAATGACAACGACATCCACTGGCCGCAAAATTAATTTGATCGAGAAAAGTTTTCCGTCACTGCTGTTGAAAACGAACATCGATTTGACCCCACTAACGATTAGAAAATCTAATGAATAATCTTGAAACAAAAATACTCAAACGAAAATCTATATGTGTATGACCAGCTTTACTTCTCAGTTATAGCTTGGTGTGCTGTTATTTACCTGTATGTTGGGCAGCATGGGGGCTTAGTGCTTGCACTTCCATCTGGCCACACGAGGGTCGTCGGTTGAAGTCCAAGCCACAGCGCTACCTGCCTGGAATTTGCATGTTCTACCAGTGCCTGTGTGGGTTTTTTCCAGGTACTCCGGTTTCCTTCAGCGTTCCACTGACATGTTGTAGGTTAATTGGCCCTAGTATGTGTGAATGTTAGTTAGGGACCTTAGGTTGTAAGCTCCTCAAGGGCAGGGAATGATGTGAATGTACAATATACTGTATATGTAAAGCACTGCATACATTGACAGTACTACATAAGTACCTATAATAAATGTAATTCATAACAGAAATGTCAGTCCAGTGTCAAGTTGTAAACCCCATGGATTCTATTTTTTTCTCCTGAGTGAGTTTCTGGCCAAAACTGACACTTTATTTGAGCTGCAGAAGGAGAGTAAAACTGTCATTTAGCAGGGCTTTTTGTTTTCTTTACAGATAAAGCAGCAGGTTTTAACTTTGTAGAATCTGGATTCAAATAAAAGAAAGAAAAAAACAAGGGTGCCTCATTTTTCATAGGTATGGTATTGATGGTACGGCTATCCACAATTTGCACTGAAATTTTAGTAGAAAGAAAACCACAGCACACTAGTAGAGTGTAAGGGGATTATTTTCAAAAGAAAAGATACTTCAGTAATACTGCAAGTGAGTGTCCAATGGTTTTCACATCCTAGAAACAAAGAAGGGACTGGGGGATTGCTAACTGGGAGTTTTTCAGCCAGACTTCCAGAGGGCCCCAAATGGATTTCAAGTATGACAATAAAATGAATGAGCATTTTACAATATGATATAGTTCTTTAATATCCACTGGGGATCCTTGACTACATAGGCTATTTTTTCTGGAAATGGTAAACTTAGACTTTAAATATCCAGAATGCCTCCTAGTAGCGTAAATGTTAAACATTTAATTTTCAGCCAACAAAAAAAAAGTATTGACTAGATTCAAAACTTTGAATCTGGCAGTTTTACTATTGTAACTTACCCTCTTGAGAGATGCTGGTATTGGGTCCCCCTTTACTTCCTGCACAGCCAGGGAACACGTGTTTTCCATTTATATCGAGATAACACAATTCCAATGCACATGTTCCTGTGTGGGTTGTTTTTAATTAGCTGTATAAGTAAGTGGGTGCTTGAGCGACCAACGACTGGAACCGAAAAAACTCAGGTGGGAAGAACATCACCAGCACACCAAGGATCCCCAGTTATGGGTCCAAAGCTTTAATAAGCTTTAATAAGCACTTGCTGTAACTATGTGATTGCTTATTAAAGCTTTGGACCCATAACTGGAGATCCTTGGTTACATAGTTACATAGTCTGGCTGAAAAGAGACAAAAGTCCATCCAATTCAACCATTAAAAAAAAAGTTATAATCCTATACCCACAGTTGATCCAGAGGAAGGCAAAAAAAACCCAGCAACGCATGATCTAGTTTGCTCCTGTAGGGAAAAAAATTCCTTTCTTGATCCCCCGAGAGACAATCGTATTTTCCCTGGATCAACTTTACCTATAAATGTTAGTATCCAGTTATATTCTGTGTATCTAAGAAAGAATCCAGGCCTTTTTTAAAGCAATCCACTGAGCTGGCCAGAACCAACTCTTGAGGGAGTCTAGTCCACATTTTCACAGTTCTCACTGTGAAGAAACCTTTCCATGTTTGATTACATTTCTTTTCCTCCAGACGTAAAGAGTGCCCCCTTGTCCTCTGTGATGACCTCAGGGTGAATAGCTCTACACCGAGTTCACTATATGAACCACTGATGTATTTGTACATGTTGATCATATCCCCCCTTATTCTCCTCTTCTCAAGAAGAGTGTGCTGGTGACGTTCTTCTCACCTGCTTCATTTATATCGAGACACAAGAAACAGTAGAGTTTTTAAAAACAAATTTTTAGGGATTTTAATTTGAATAGGATATAGGGGTTATGGTGTACCCAACCTGATTGCAGAATAGCAATTTGAGGACAATGCTACCAAAATTGCAAATGAATGACTGTGCTCCAGCTGGAACCCTGACAGTCTCTTTAGCAAGTACAGATACTTGCAGGAGCTCTGAGTCCCCTTGAATGCATTTTAGCAAAGTCCCAACTTGTAGGAGCTCTAGGTTCCTTAAGTATACAAAATACCAGCCCTCCTGGCTACGGTATCTGATCCCAGGACAGGGGATTGAGTAAGCTATGAACTGTCCCCTGAAGACTTGCACTTGCACGTTTAGGAGATATTTGCTGTACCTACAGGTACAGGCTTACCTGTAGGCACAAGTTAAACATGGGAGTTTACTCCCGCTTTAAAGCAGAACTAAACCCTGCTATTTTTTTCTGCCAAGGCAGCTGCCATCTTAGCTTCTGTCTGATCTGCAACTTTCTTTCCAAGTACATGTGACAGTTAACATTTCTGGCATGCCAGGAATGTAATTTTTTTTTAAACTGTAAAATTGATGAGTATAATTCCACTTTAAAGCAGAACTAAACTCATCAATTTAAAATTTTAAGAAATGGTTACATTCTTGGCACATGCTGGGAATGCAATGGTCACATTTGCTTGTGCTCTCAACCTAGCTGTCAAATCATCAAATGGCTGGAGTCAGGGTATTTACAGGGTATTTTCCCTGACTGACCAAGGGTCAATGGGTATTTTCTGTTCTTGCTGAAAGTGTTCTTAGCCTGACAAAAAACAATACGTGTAGCCACCACCAGGGGCGGACTGACAACTCATGGGGCCACCGGGCAATAGGGGATCATGGAGCCCCTGTGTCCTTGCCCAAACTCAAAAAAGCCTATGAAAAAGGTACCAGGGGCATCTAATGGGGCCCCCTACTGACCTGGGCTCTCGGGCAGTGACCGAGTTTCCAAATGGTCAGTCTGCCCCTGGCCACCGCATCTGAGGACTGGTAAACTGCAATATATTAGATTTTTGTTTTTGGGTTTAGTTATGCTTTTTTAAAGAAACCCAAAGGTGCATCGCAATATAACGCCCAGGTTCCTTTTAAATATGTCTTGAGTGACAGTAAATGGTTAACTTCACTTTAGATTTAACTGCTCACTTTATCACCAATTATTGTAGGTAATTACCCTTCTCAAAAATGCAGCAGAACAATATCTGAGTGCAACCATTATGAAATGCTTATGTAAATTACTCTGAATAATTAAGTGCAAAGCATCTGCCTTGAAATTTTGTTTTTATGTTTTACTACATATTTATGAATTGCCAGCCACAACATCGGGACTCATTATTGTAGCAAAGGTTTCATCTCAAGACAATTTAACAGTGCAGGTATAAGATTCCGATTTGATTTGATGGTTATGATGTAATAATATATGTTTATTTGCATTTAATAACTTGCTGTTGGTTATAACCAGAGCTTATGGTTTCCTCATAAACAGGGCTGTATTTGGCATCCCCTTTTCCTTAGTACATATGGATAAAGATGCTGTTATGTAGATACCAAATTTTGTTGCCAAACCTGAGCAGTTTTTTTTAAAAAGTAAGAAGGTGTAAACTATAACTAAATTACATTTTGCTAAAACATTGTGTACCATAGACAATTGCATTTTTTTCTACCCTTTTTCACCTTTTTTCCATTCTGTATTGCATCTCAGTACTACTGATCTCCTGCATCTTCTTCTTGTCTTTACATGTACTCCAGAGATGACTCCATGACATTTTTCGGGTACACTGATGGTGACAACAGTGGTCAATACCTGCCTAAGGTGTGTTTGAAAAAGCCACTTGTGTCCTTCACAGCTGATGTGACAGAGTGAGGAGTCAGGATCACAACTGGGACACAAGAAGAAAAGTTGTCACCCTATAACAGAAAGTTCGTGAACAAGGGCCTTCATGGCAGAAGTACTTTAACTTTAAGAGGTGCTGTTTTTTTAAGTTGAAAAAATACTTTTCACATTAAAGCAAAACTAAACTCATCAATTTAACATTTTATTTACATTCCTAGCATGCCGGGATTGGTAACTGTCACATTTGTTTTGACTCAACCAAACTGTCAAACCATCCTTTGGCTGGTGTCATAGCTGATCACACGTGTAACACCATGGCAGTTGCAGATCAAACAGAGGCTAACAAGAAATAGTGCCTGCAAAGTGGCAGAGAAATAAAGATCATAGTTGCAACCAAAATCGGTGGTCAGAAGAAAAAAAACCATTGGTAAATCTTGGAAGGAAAGCCCTGGTAAACAAGAGATTCTCAATAAATGTTCGCTTAGCGCTGTACATTACAAAGGGGGACAGAACATGTGACATAACAATACAATGCAAAACATGAGGGGATCGAGGGCCCTGCTCTTTCGAGCTTACAATCTAGGAGGGAGGGGATGGTGGCACAGGAGGAGATAGCTGTGGGGGATGGAGTAGTAGGAAGAGTGGAGGAGGTCGGCAAGTTAGCAGGGGGTGGGGTAGGCTTCCCTGAAGAGATGGGTTTTCAGGGTGCACCTAAAGGAGAGGAGAGTAGGTGATAATCTGATGGGTTGGGGCAGGGAGTTCCAGAGGATGGGTGACACCCTGGAGAAGTCCTGGAGGCGGGCATGGGAGGAGGAGACCAGGGAACTAAAGAGAAGGAGGTCTTGTGAGGAGCGGAGTGTGCGTGCTGGGCGGTACTTGGATATTAGGTCAGTGATGTTGTTCGGGGCAGTATGGTGGACAGCTTTGTAGGTCAGTGTTAGGATTTTGAATTTGATCCGTTGCGCAATCGGAAGCCAGTGGAGGGATTGGCAGAGGGGGGTGGCGGAGATGGAGCGGTTGGAAAGGTGAATGAGTCTGGCAGCCGTATTCAGGATCGACTGAAGCGGGGATAGCCAGCGGCGAGGCAGGCCATTACCGGGATTCTGTGTCCGAAAATTGCCCTGACAACTGAGCCTGCATATATATGCCCCAATCTCTATCCTGACACATCCCCTGCATCATTGTCATCATGTACATATTATTTGCAAGCTAGATACACAGAAAGAAGGTTTTTAACTGTGAAATGCTGTGATCTCCTCTACGTTGTAACACCAAAGTAATCCCTGGTAATTTTACACTAAACAACACCTATTTCCTATCATGCACTTGTACCTCGGCATTCTCATTTACTGTATACCTACATACTAATATGGTCATAATAAAGGTGTACCTACATACTTTACATGGTCATAATAAAGATGTAGGGAGCAAAACACCCCAACCCCCAGCTGGTGATTGACGTCTCTTTACAGCAATGGCATAACATGTAGTCTCCTTACAGCTGAAGAACAGGACTATTGACCGCTATTAGTACAGCGAGCCATATAATTGAGATTGCAGTTGGAAGATCTTCCCATACACAATTGTTTCTACAGACAGCCCATCCCCTCATCAACTGAACATGGCAGATTTGTTTTTTACTTTAAATGGATTTCACAATGACTGGGCATTGCTGTGACCTGTAGTGCCACTGACTATGTATAATCACCATTATTGCTAAATAAGCACACATATATCACTTGGCACTTCTGTGACCTGTAGTGCCATGGACTATCCACTATTTATATTCAGAATTGTAGAGGTTTTTTTATGATTCTATGTGATCTGAGACGTTTTATTTGGTGTATTTCACTGGAATATTGTTTGAACATTTTTATTCACATAATCACTTTATGATTGCATTTGTCACTTATGCTTTAGTGCTGCACTTACATTTGAATTGGAACCTAATCCTGATGAATAAACTCAGCTCTGTTCAGTTAATTTGCAGTGCAGTTCCAGTACAAATCCATGCTGACGCTGTAAACACAGATGATAAAAATATCTTTCTGCACTGCAGGGAAGCTTTACAAATCTGCTTAGCTACTTGAAGAAGTAGGTTAGGCCTAAAAGAGTGATTCTTAGAAGTCATGAGACTGAAATTCATGTGATCAATGGAGATTTGTAAGTGCTTGACTAAAAAAAATCGATCACCCACAGTCAAACAATGCTGCAAATTGTATTACAGAACGTGTTCGTGATTAACCTCCTCTTTTCACCTAAGGCCCCTTTTACATGGGGCAGACTCCAGCAGCGGAACCACCTGTTCAGTGGGGAATTTGTCCACTGATCCCCACTGAGCAGGCGGATGACAGTCTGGGATTTATTTACTAAAGCTGGAGAGTCCAAAATCAGACTCCCTTCTGCATAGAAACCAATCAGCTTCTAACCTCAGCTTGTTCAATGAAGCTTTGGCAATGAAACCTGGAAGCTGATTGGTTTTTATGCAGAAGGGAGTCTGATTTTGCACTCTCCAGCTTTAGTAAATAAACCCCTCTGTGTCCACTCCGCTTATACAGAGCAGACACAGCCCGCTGTTCTCTATGGGGCGGTCAGATGGAAATGGATCACCTGTTCTTTTCCATCTGACTGAAATCTGATCCAATCCACCAGATATATAGGGAAAGATTTGACAGAAAAAAAGATTCATTGCTCAGCAATAGTCATCTGTGTAAATATTTTCCCATATTAACCACTTGCCCTCCAGAGGATTTACCCCCCTTCCTAACCAGGCCATTTTTTTGCGCTACGGTTCTGCGCTATTTTAACTGACAATTGCGCAGTCATGCAATGCTGCACCCAAATAAAATTTACGTCCTCTTTTCCCCATGAATAGAGATTTCTTTCGGTGGTATTTTATCTCCTGTGCGTTTTTTATTTTCTGTGCTATAAAAAAAAAGACAATTTTGAGAAAAAAAACTGTATTTTTTACTTTTTGCTATTAAACATGTCCAGTAATAAAATTTAAAAAATCCAATTTTGTCATAAATTTAGGGCAAAATGTATTCAGCAACATGTCTTTGCTAAAAAAAAAATCCCAATACATGTAAATTAATTGGTTTACATGAAAGTTATAGCGTTTACAAATGGCAGTATATATACTAGATTTTTTGTTTACTAGTTATGGCAACGAACAGCGACTTATTGCAGGACTGCGGCGGGCATTCTGACACTGGGAGAACTGACTGAAATCTCCAGTGACACCAATGCAGTGATCTGTGCTAATAAGAAGCACTGACAGTGTACTAATGGCACTGGGCAGGGAAGGGTTAACATGTGGGGCGATCAAAGGGTTAACTATGTGCTGTTTCACATTATGTGCTGCGTGTGCTTCACTGCAAGCACACTGCTTTGTATGGCTCTGCCATGCAGAGCCATACAAAGCAGTGTGCAGGAGCTGATGGCAGAGAGAACTGTATTGTAACACTTGGAGATTACTGGGTGCTGGCCAGTAATCACCGGCCAGGACCCAGTGATTGACAGCCGCAACCCCTTATCCGGAACTGCAAAATCATATATATATATATATATATATATATATGTGTGTGTGTGTGTGTGTGTGTGATTTTGTGCACCCCTGCTGCCCTGTAGCAGTATTTCTGCTATAGGATGGAGGGGAAGCATTGCAACAATAGCCATTTGACAGTTTATTGCAGGCAAGATAAAGCTGGCAAAAAAATGTATACCGTAATTGTCTTTCTTGCAGTCATGGAAAGAGTGCTATGGGCAGTGGCATAACTGGAACCTTCGAGGCCCCGGTGCAAGAAACCATGAAGGGGCCCATAACCCCTGACCAGGGTCCTTTCCCCACGCCCAGTGGTGGAAGCCAGGGCCAGGTCACAATTACGACCTTTGTGACCTTAGTATTTCCGCCACTGGTATCAGTAGTTTTTTTAATTTTTGTTATTTTATTTTTTTATCATTTTATTTTTTTACAATACTATTTTTTATTATTTTTTACAGTTTTATTAGGAACCCCATTGGGGGGCTTTGATGCGATATCAGAGGTCTAAACAGACCTCTGATGTTTCACTTTTGGGACAGAGAAAGGAGATTGAGGACATAACCTTCAATCTCCTTCTCTGCAGCCTCAGCAGCACAAAATGAATGGACAGGAATAGCTTTGTACAGAGCTTTCCGTTCATTCACAAACTGAAGCATAACACAGTTTACTATGTTTCACTTATGAATGGACAGTGAGTGATCGGTAAATGATTATATGTATCTGCCCCTTCCTCCATCTCTATCCTGACACATCTCCCACAGCAGCCAGCAGGAGAGGGGAAGGGGGAAACCGGCAGAGTTGTGGGAGGCGGGGAGGGGGGGGGGGGCAGGAAAAAGCACAGAGGGAGTGGAGAGCATGGGGGGCAGCAGCAACAATCTGGATAGGAGCAGTGGCAAGGGCGGCTGCTTATAGAGGAATCTATCTCTACAGTTTCCTCCTGCCATCTCAATTGAGACACGCTACTTACTTCTGGATACTAGTCTAACCTATCTCCAACCACCTCTCCACTAGTTATACCTAATATCTGCTCACTGAGCAACAAACTCTTCTTGGAGTTTTTGCTTCTCAGTTTTTCCTGCACTTTTTTACTGGCTAACAAATGTGATAGGTGGTTTCAAAAACCAAGAGGAAGGTTCTGAGGGCTGGAATGGTAGACATATTTATTACAATCAGCTCCTGATACTCAACACCCTGCTCCCCTTCAAATTCTAACTATGAAAATTACCTCTCGATACTAGACTAGCCCATATTTGACCACCTCTTCACTGGTTACAACCAGTACCTGCTCAATGAGAAGTAAACTTCTCTTCGTGTTATTTCTTCTCAGCGTTGCAAGTTATTCATTCAGATCCAGGATCTTGGCTTCCATATGAGCAAGCCACTCAAACCTAGAGCATAATATTTTACCCTCAAACAGTGATAGATTGCACGGGATGTACACAGTACAGCATTGTCAAACATGGTATATATCATACATGACTATATGCTATCACCAAGGCACTTAGCAACTACCAATAAAAAGCAGTTGCAAGGTCAGTGTGCCTTGTTAAAGAACTACAGTTTGTATAAGCTAGTCAACCAAAAGATCTTATAATTAGGCAAAAAGAGACAATTACAGAATTATCTTTCATTGGTAAAACCTGGTTTTGAATTTTTGTCTTCATTTTAAAATGTGCAGTTAAAACAGATGTAGTTCAGTGTACAGGGTGAACAAATTGTATCTAATTTAGTAGTAAATCAACAAGATCTAGGTATTGTACAAAAATAATGCTAGATAAAATAAAGTGTAATGATCTGAAATGGTTTTCTTAATGTTCTAGGTATTTGCAGATATTTTTGATTCTGTAATAAAAGAGAGACATAATGGATATGACCCAAGAACCATGAAGCATCTCGCAGATTTAGATGCCAGCAAGGTAAATGTCACAGAAAATGAGAGAAAATGATAAGTTCATGAATTTATACACCATAAAACAGTATAGTACCCACTTTGTGTTCCTTGTGCTTGCTCCTGGCAGATTAAAGCTGGCCATTGTGAATAGCTTTATGTACTGTCACCTTGTGTTCACACTGGAAGAAGCATCAGAGGCTTAAGCTTGCCCCCAATGTAGACCCCTGCTGAGAGGAGATAAGTTGAGATAGTGGCAGTGGATGCCCTTAACCATTTCAAGTCCGGACACTTTTACCCCCTTCCTGTCCAGGCCAATTTTCAGCTTTCATCGCTGTCACACTTTGAATGACAATTGTGCGGTCATGCAACACTGTACCGTTATGAATTTTTTAGCTTTTTTTTGAGACAGATAAAACTTTATTTTTGTGGTATTTATTCACCACTGAGATTTTTATTTTTTTTGCTATATAAATGAAAAAGTCCAAAAATTTTGAAAAAAAAGTGTTTTTCTTATACAATTTGGCAAATAAATAATCTTTCCTCATAAATTTTGGCCAAAATTTATTCAATTATCTTTTTAGTAAACAAAAAATAACCCAAATTAGTTTATAACCAAAAATTATAATTTTACTAAATTTTGTTTTACATTTTCATTTTATTTTTTTTATATTTTTTTTTTTCACATACTGTCACCCTAGCAGTACAGTGTCACCATAGTGACACTGTACTACTTGTGGGGGGTGATGAAGATTTTTTTTTTACACTGTTTGCTTTTACACCCATAAAGCTGTAAAATAAATCATTTCTCCTCTCTGGCTGCATTCTTGCAGCCATTGAGAAATACTGTGTGAGCTGTGATTGGTCATAGCTTGTCACATGGTACAAGGCTGTTGTGAATAGCCTTGTACCATGTGACCTCTGTGATCATTCACAGATTTCACATGTAGTAAGCAGGGGCGGACTGACAACTCATGGGGCCCCTGGGCAGTAGGGGATCATGGGTCCCCTGTGTCCTTGCCCAAACTCAAAAAAGCCTATGAAAAAGGTACCAAGGGCATCTCATGGGGCCCCCTACTGACCCCAGGCCCTCGGGCAGTGCCCAAGTTTCCAAATGGTCAGTCCGCCCCAGGTAGTAAGCAATGATGTCAGGAAGTGACATCTTGCTTACTACTATTCATGTGATCACTGACTAGCCAATCGGTGATCACATGATCGGGACCTCACTCCCAGGGAGCACGCACAAGCACGGAGGAGGTTTATAAACGGCCACCCGCCCCTGCACTGCTCCCATGCGGCCGTTTATATACATGGGCCAGTGGGAAGTGGTTAATAGCCTCAAAGGAGACCTTAGAGGATGTTACTGCAGACTACAAAAGACAGAGTAAAAGCAGCAACAATTAATAGATGTAAGTCTCCAACTAAGGCTTCACTGTATTGCAAATAGTAAAACACTAAACATAGGCACCCCTCCATAAAAACAGGTAAGAGCATAAACCCTTCAATACAGTGAATCCCACTTTACACCTTCCTTCTTGTTTAGTAACCAATCATGACCAAAAAGTCACCAAAATACATTGTAAGAAGTTAGGAAGGTGATATGATGACAAGTCCCAATGCGTTTCACCAAGTTGGCTTCTTCAGGGGTTCAGAGAAGGGGAAAACACTAAATACAGAGGGAATAATGAGATACAATGTGTTCAAATCACGACTTTACTTAACAAATTGTAGTCTATTGTGACTTGACATTAATCACTACAAAATCAAGAAACAGCATAATTAATAGACGTGCAAAACAAAATAATTAGTTTCGTTTTGAAATCTAACAAATTTCATGTAGTTGGATTCGGTAAATTTGTTTAATTCGTTTTCGGGATTAATTTTGGTAATTCGTATTCGAATCAATTCGAAAACATTTTGACCAAATTCGAAAAGTTGTTCGTATCCGAAAAGATTTTAATCTAATTCGAAAAATAAGAGGGAGCGGGGGACCAGTCCCTAAAGTGGAACTTCCCCATTTGGGTGGAGCTTTAAATTTGTTTTCAAATGTTTGTTCGATTTGGTTTTCAAATTTGTTTTCGATTTTGTTTTTGAAGTCGAATTTGTTTTCGATTTTGTTTTAACTTCTTGCCGACCAGCCACTGTAGAAATACGGTGGCAGGTCGGTACGGTTTTAAAACGTGCATTTGCAAAACAAGTAGGGGGCACGCGCGAGGTGCGTGCCCGCCCTACCCATCCCGCTGATCGCAGCCGCGGGTGTCAGTCGCCGGGTCGCAGCCGGTCATTACCTACCATGTCCCGGCAATTAACGGCAATCACTGACAGAGAGGACGGCTGCAGTGTAAACACTGCAGCCGTACTTTCTGTCAGTCCCTGTCAGCTCCTGACATGCTGATCCGGAGAGAAGTTTATCTCTCCGGATCAGCCTTGTTCCCGTGCAGTACACACCCTCGCCCCCTAGTAAAACACTCCCCTCACACAGTTAACCCTTTCAGTAAATAAAAAAGTTAACCCCTTCCTCCCCAGTGCCATTAGTACAGTGTCAGTGTTTTTTTTTTTTGCACTGATCACTGTATTGGTGTCACTGGGGATGTCAGTGACCCCAAGTCAGTTCCCCCCCAGTGTCAGAATGTCCGCCGCAGTCCTGCCATAAGTCGCTGATCGCCGCCATAAGTCACTGATCGCCGCCATAAGTCGCTGATCGCGACCATTATTAGTATAAAAAAAAAATGTAAATCCCAGTATATTTCCCGCCATTTGTAAACGCTATAACTTTCATGTAAACCAACTAATTTACACGTATTGGGGTTTTTTTTAGCAAAGACATGTCATGGGAATACATTTTGGCAGAAATTTATGACTAAAATTGATTTTTACATTTTTTTTTACTGGACATGTTTTATAGCAAAAAGCCCAAAATATTGTTTTTTTTCCTCAAAATTGTCAACCTTTTTTTTTATAGCGCAAAAAATTAAAAATGCACAGGCGATCAAATACCACCGAAAGAAAGCTCAATTTGTGGGAAAAAAAGGATGTAAATTTCATTTATGTACCGTATTGCATGACCGCACAATTGACCGTTAAACTAGCGCAGTGCTGTATAGCAAAAAAATGGCGTAAATTGCAGTATCTATATCATAGTTTGTAGACGCTAGAACTTTCACACAAAGCAATCAATATACACTTATTGGGATTTTTTTACCAAAAACATGTAACAGAATACATTTTGGCCTAAATTTATAATCAACTTTGAGTTTACTATATATTTTTTATAGCTGAAAGTAAAAAATATTGTTTTTCTTCAAAATTGTTGGTCTTTTTTGTTTATAGCGTGAAAAATAAAAAGCGCACAGGTGATCAAATACCACCAAAAGAAAGCTCTATTTGTGTGAAAAAAAGTACGTAAATTTCATTTGAATGCAGCATTGCATGACCGCGCAATTATCAGTTGAATTAGTGCAGCGCCGAGTAGCAAAAAGAGACCTGGTTATTAAGTGGGGTAAATCCTTAGGAGGGCAAGTGGTTACAATTCAAATTTGTTTTCAAATCGAATTTAATTTCGTTATTTCGGATTCGTTTAAATTCGTTATTTTTGTAATTAATTTTTCGGATACATCCGAATCTCCGAATATCGAAAAAATCCATCCATAATGCGATTTGGAACTAAACGAACTGCATATGTCTAACACAAGCAATGATTTATATAATTTTAAGAATATCAATTACCCATACAGACGGTTGTTCAGATCAAAAAATCGACCCAAGGAAGAGAGAAATACATAGGCTGAATTCCGTAAGAAAATGCCCAGACCAACGCACACCCATAAGCCAATGAACAGCACAGCTTGAGGAGAGGGAGGTTCCAGAGCCATAGATATCCACCTAAAAGAATATTTTGCAAAAGAGGGGTATATGTCTTTCTTTAACTGCTTCCCGCCCGCACTGTACTGTGGACGGGTGGTAGCTGCAGGCAAAGCAACTTACCCATACGCCGCTCTGCTCTTCCGGGTCTAGAGTACGCATGCGCACTCCCCACTGGCCCCCACTGTCATTCACTGTAAGAGGCGTATATCAGCAGG
Organism: Staurois parvus; assembly: GCF_062004578.1. Classification (NCBI taxonomy): domain Eukaryota; kingdom Metazoa; phylum Chordata; class Amphibia; order Anura; family Ranidae; genus Staurois; species Staurois parvus. The sequence goes on from NW_028318421.1 coordinate 1,166,863, forward strand.
TTTCGGCCAGTGATTTTGGCCAGGACTCTGCTGATATCCTACAGCGAATGGAGATGCAGAGCTGTGCCTGTATTTGTAAATTCAGGCACAGGATCTAGCTGTTTTTTCTCTCCCTGGAATCATTTTGTTCCAGAGAGAGAAAAAAGACATCACATGTGAGTAAAAGCAGCACCCTGCACCCACACACATTAGATAGAGACATTTTAACCCATTGATTGCAACATTTAACCCTTTGATTGTCCCCTGCCATCCTGTCAGTGCCATTAGTACAGTGTTAGTGTACAGTATTTTTCACTGATCACTGTATTAGTGCCACTAACGATGTCAGATAGCGTCAGGGTCAGCTAGCGTTAGATTGCCAGCACACTATCGCACTCACACTATAGGTCGCTGACGTGCTTGCAAATCCTGATTAGTAGCCCACAGATCCTGCAGCACCCGTACTTCCCCCATTCAAAGCCCAACCCGGAATTCAGGTGCAAACAACAAGTTTTTTTTTTTTTTCCAAAAAAAAACAAAGTTTATTGAAACAAGATACAAGTGATCACACGAAAATGTACAGATGAAGTGTACATAGGACATACAGCAAAGCATGTATCATACAAAGGCAAATGAGGTCCAACGCAAAACCAAACAGTGTGGATGAACTAGGCCACGACAGGGTTGTGCCTGTAATATTTAGGTATGCTTGTCAAGTGCTAAAAAGAAAGAGACGTTTGGCCTCCTACCATATTGTCTTGCGGTAAAAATCTGTGGGGGGGAGACGAGCAAATACAATACCTAAGTAGAAGTCAATACTACAGAATATGATGGTGGAATTGTGCGAATGTAGGAGTAATTGTCGTGGGAACCGCTGAATAATTGCGAGAGGTGATGCTGACCACCTACTCAATGTGCTATTGGAAAAATTGTCCGAGACGTGTGTAAGCATATGAAAAGAAAAGAAAGGAGAAGGCGAGAAAAAAGGGAAAGAAAGAAAGAGAGAAAAAGAAAAAAAAAAAAAAAGGGGAAGGAGGGGAGGGGGGAGGGAGGAAGGGAAGCAAATATGGAGGGTAAAATAAGAGAGGGGACAACTGTCAAAAATATCTTATCCTCAATACAAACAGGAACGGGAGTGGGTGGAACATACGCTGTCATCGGCGTCGAAAGAATGCGCATGTGACACAGGGGGGAGTATGATAGCACCCTCAGGTCAAATACTACTAAATGACACTATCGGGAAGTCCATATCAGGTGCAGACAGGCTGGTCCATGAGGGATCGATACTCCGGGGTAGTCAGAAAATGGGTCCAACAGGCCCATACGTGAGAGAATTTCGTAGGAGTGTCGAGAGCAGTCGCAACCAGTTCTTCCATGTCCGCCGTTTTACCCACTCGGGTGAGCCATTCACGTATAGAGGGAGAGCGAGTGGAGCCCCACAGAACCGGAATACAGAGTCTGGCTGCGTTGATCATGTGCATGGCTAATGATTTAAAGTACCGAGCCCTGGGAAGGGAAGAATGATGGAGGAGGAATTGAGCAGGAGAGAGAGCTAAGGGCAAGGAACTTATAGAAACTACTAACCTATGGACCTCCAGCCAAAATGGTTGAAGAATCGGGCAAGACCACCAAATGTGAAGAAAGGACCCATCCGGGGTCCCGCATCTCCAGCAGCTGTTGGGGAAGGCGGGGTTAAAATGATGAATTCTTGAAGGAGTTCGGTACCATCTAGAGGCTATTTTGTAGCTGTTTTCTTGTGTCGAGACATTGAGGGAACATTTATGAGAGTATTGGAAGACCAGGTCCCAGTCTGAGTCCGACAGCTCAGCATTAAGATCTCTCCTCCAAGCCCGACATGCGGGGAGGGAGTCATAAGACCGGCTCTCCACTAGAAGTGGGTAGATCTCCGAGATCAGATGTTTCCGCGGTTCAGCCTTCGCGCATGCAGATTCAAATGGGGTAAGAGAGCGATGCCAGTTATGAGGGGGTTTATGAGAGAGCAGATAATGTCTGATCTGGAAATATACCCAGAAAGGGAATTCGCGAATACCCAGACTTTCTTGCAATTCTCGGAGTGTTTTCACCTTGCCCTTGCGGAGAAAATGTTTCACTAAGAGCTGTTTGTGTGGCCAATGTTTCAATAAAAAGTCTTTATGCATGCCAGGGGGGAAGTCAGGGTTGAGGCGTATGGGGGTCAGGGGGTTGGGTGTGTCAGAAATGGCTGCAGATCTACAAGCCGAACGGAAAATTTTTAACGTAGGTCCCACCAAAGGATGGGTGAGAAGAACTTGTGGCGTGTGTTTCGGCAAAAGCCAAGGAATCGATGCCAGGGGGAAGGGCGAGCAAGCATTCTCGATAGATATCCAGTCTTTAGAGGCAGTGTGAACGTGCCAATCAACTATCCGGGAAAGATGACACGCCCAATAGTAGCGGTAAAGATCAGGGAATCCTATACCCCCTTTAAGTTTAGAAAGGGTTAATTGGGAGTAGGCAATACGCGGACGTTTGTGGCTCCAAAGGAACAGTGAACACAGTCTTTTGCAAGAAGCAAAGAAAGCAGGAGGTAAGTGAATTGGTAATGTTTGGAAGAGATACAGGAGACGGGGAAGTACATTCATTTTAATGATCGCTGCCCTTCCAAACCACGAGAAACAAGGACGGTGCCATTTATTGAGGTCATCTTGCATAGAGCGAAGAGCGGGAAGAAAGTTTTTCATGTAAAGGTCATCAAGGTTGCTGGTGAGCTGGATACCAAGATAAGTTAGGGAATCCCTTTCCCAGTGAAATGGGAATTGGGCCTCACAAGCAGAGACTAGCTCCGCAGACAAAGTAATGTTAAGGGCGGCAGATTTGGAAAAATTGATTTTAAAATTCGACAAATATCTGAAAAGGGCAAAGTCTTTCAGTAGGTTTGGAAGAGTGATGTGAGGGTCCGCCAAGAACAAAAGAATATCATCCGCATAAGCTGCAAGTTTATATTCCTTATCTGTCACCGTGATTCCTTTAACATCAGGGTTTAAACGAATTTTCCGCAACAGGGGCTCAAGGGATAGGACAAACAAAAGCGGGGAGAGGGGGCATCCCTGACGTGTACCGTTCCGTAAATGAAAGGAGTTGGACAGATGGCCGTTCACCCGGACCCGGGCAGTAGGGGCAGAATAGAGGGCCATGATAAAGTTGAGCATCTTCTCACCCAAACCCAGTGCCACCAAAGACGCGTTCAAGTAATCCCAGGCAATCCTGTCAAAGGCCTTTTCTGCATCCAAGGAGAGGAAAAAACCCGGCGTGTTAGACCTGCGAAGCCAGTGATGGAGATTAAGGGCCTTGATAGTGTTGTCCCTTGCTTCTCTACCAGGGATAAATCCTGCTTGGTCCAAATTGACCAGGGAGGGAAGCGAGGGAAGAAGACGATTAGCAATGATCTTCGCGAATAGTTTGACGTCCACGTTCAGCAAGGAAATGGGTCTATAATTGGAAACCTGGGTGTTATCCTTCCCGTCTTTGGGGATAACTGTAATGTGAGCCTCCAACAGGTGGTTAGGCGGCCCTGAAGGTTGAGCGAGAGTGTTAAAAGCAGCAAGAAATGGAGTACCCAGTATATCTAAAAAGGATTTATAATAGGCTACTGAAAAACCATCAGGGCCCGGGCTCTTCCCCGGTTTCATCTGTTTTACTGCAGATTGCAGTTCAAGTAGGGTGAGATCATTTTCCATAGCGTGCACCAGATCCTCGGAGAGGGCGGGTGAACCGTAGAGATGGAGAAATTCAGAGATCAAGGTAGTTCTAGATTTGTCCGAATGTATGGGGGGGGCGTTCCGTAGGGAGGTTGTACAAGGATTTATAGTAGCGTTCAAAATGGGCGGCAATATCGGGGTTAGATGTAGCCTCAATGCCATCAGAGCCTCTGATTTTATGAACCGTCATACTAGCCCGTTTCTCCCGAAGAGCTCTAGCTAGAAATTTCCCGCTCTTATTTGCGAACTCATAATAGAGCTTATGTGTAAGAATGTATCTTTTTCTAACCGCTTTACCCAGTTCCGTGAGAAGCTGTGTGCGTGCATGCGTGAGTTCCGAAAGGGTCGACGCAGCCAGCGTCCGTTTATGTACTCTCTCCAAAGAGCGGATCCTATCTGAGAGGAGCTTCAGACGCTCCTGCTTTGCTTTCTTACGTCTTGTCGCAAGGGCTATGAGGCTACCCCGTATGACACACTTGTGGGCCTCCCATTGTGTGATGGGTGAGGTGTCTGACGAGCTGTTCAAGGAAAAATATTCAGCCATATTAGAGCGGAGCTCCTGAACAATAGCGGCATCCGTAAGAAGGGAAGCATCCAAACGCCAGTATTTGGAGCGCGGGTGCGAGATGGGAAACCGAAGCGTCATGGTGATAGGATGATGATCGGAAAGGACCATCGGTTCAACAGTAGCCGCATATAGGAGAGGGAGATCTGGTTGCGACAAAAAAAAGTAATCTATCCTAGAATACTTATTGTGTGGTGGGGAAAAAAAAGTATAATCTTTAACAGTGGGATAAAGTGTACGCCAGGTGTCATGTAATTGTAGAAGCTGTAATTGTATATGTATTTGCCTGAGAGCCTTGTAGGGCAGAAAAGAACTACCCGAGGAGGAGTCTAGCAGAGGGCTTAAGGGGACATTCAGATCGCCTCCAAGTATCAGTAACCCTTCCTGGAAAGCAGCTAGGGCAGAGACAATTGAGCGCATGAAGGAGACCTGTTGAACATTGGGGGCATAGACATTGGCGAATGTGATAGGTCTGTTAGCGAATACTCCCTTTATAAACAGGTATCTACCCTCAGGGTCCACCATAGAATCCTTTATATTAAACTGGAGGTGTCTGTCGAACAATATTGCAACCCCCTTAGACTTAGCCAGGGGGTTGGCGGCGTGGAGGACCGTGGGGAAGTAGAAATTGTAAAGCTTTGGAATGGAGTCTTGGCGAAAATGCGTTTCTTGTAAAAAGACCACATCCGCTTTCTGTTTGTGTAAGTAAGAGAGGAGCATGGAACGCTTTTCGGGTACGTTCAAACCTTTGACATTAAGTGAAAGAAGTTTCAGAGACAGTTGTCCCGTCTGTGAAGCGGAAGAAAGCATGGCTGTAGGAAGGTGGAGCCTGAGTCCGGGGCTTCGGTATGCCGAGGATCCGGGGATGGGAAAAAGGAGGGGGGAAGGAGAGAGAAGAAAAAAAAAAAAAAAAATAAATAAAAAAATAAAAAAGGGGGGGGTATAGAAAGTATACGGCTAGAGGAACAGTCCCGCTGTTCCACGTGAGAGAAAGAAAACAGGAAAAGGGGAAAGGGTCGGGGAAAGGGAAGAGGAGCAGAAAAAAGAAAAGAAGCTCAGAAAAAAGATACGGATAGAAGCCGAATGAAAAAGTATCAGTGGAAGCTCGCTGAGCTCACTGTGTGGGGAACGAGGTCGGCGTGAAACCAGGAAGTGCGCATCCGCCGGCCGGTAGCCCCCTATGAGAAATCATAAAACAAAAGGCAAGAACAAGGGAGCGGGGTTCGAGAGATGCAAGTGATGTCAGAAGTCCGCAGGGGTGGGGCACATAAAGGTTTGGGTACCGGTCTTCCATGGGAGATGAAGTGACATGTGACATGCAAAGGAAGAAGACCTGGGCAACTTTAGTAGATGTATCACACGTGGAATGTCGCCGAGCGAGGGGTCTAGCTACGCTTAGTAGGAAAGAAGCGTAAGGCACGTACAGAGTGACCGCATTGGGAAGAGCAGCCCACTCCAAGGTGGGCGTGAGATAGTAAAGGGGCACCTCACTGAACGGAGAATATTGGAAGACCCCTGCATATATTACAGGCAAACCACAGCACAAGGCACAAACATAACAAGTCAACAATATCAAAACATGAATGAGCATGACAAAATCAGATAAAACATCAATAAGCCCCTGTTCAGCTGTTACTAATGAAGCCCCCTAAGACCAAGGCCCGTCATCATCCCACAAATATATGAGTATCAAGGGGACTAGATAAGACATAGAAAACCCTTCCTCCCCCTACCCCCCCCACACCAAGATAGTAGCTAGCGTCCCCAGGGAAACAAAGGGTACGAGCATCACCGCTCTCGGAATGGCGTAAAAGTGGGGAGGAGGAGGAGGAGGGAAGTGAGCATGGGAGTGATCAAAGGCACGCAGGCTCACAGGTATGCCATTTCGGCCAAGTAAAAGCCGGGTGGAAGAGAATGACATGGTACCATTCTGAAATATCTAGCCAGTAGCGGGAAGAGGTGATGCTTGTCCACACAGTCAAATTCACTGACTAAAAGAACATGTACACTCCCCGAGAGATAAAAAAAAAAACAGTGATCCATCCCCGCAAACAATAACCATCTCCCCCAAAACCACCTCCCGGTCAAAATTTAGAGACACTAACATAGGTACGCAGAAATTATACATTACAAATTGAGCAGGGAGCATTGCCATAGGATCGGGAAGGCCAAACGTTCCAATGTCCACGGAGAGGATGAGGGGGGCGAACAATCCATCACCGAACAGCCCCAGGCGAGCAGCAGGACGTCCGCAAGGATGTGAGGGCGAAGTTCAGAGCATACCAGCAAGACGATGTCGGAGGATGTTCATCGCCCAGGATGCCTCCAGATGGTAATAGGAAATAAAAGGCTAGGAGAAGGCACCAATCGATAACCAGCTGGAGGCGGAGGACTCGCTGTGGAGTGCGGAGGACTAGGTGACAATTAGTAAGGCAGATCCCAGAAACTGTTCCCCCATGTATGAGGACGAGACAGCTAGAACGGTGCCGACTCCCAACCCCCTGTAGGGCATGAAGGAGCTGTGGAGGCCCACTATTTGCGCATAGGGCAGAGACGGAGTTCCGTGAAACACAGGCCGCAAGCTTGACGGATAAACAGTAAAGGTGGCAAAGGTGGTAAAGTAGGAGTCCGACGAGCATTGATCAGAGAGCGCAAGTGCGCAATTAGAACATATGAGGCGGGTGGACGAAAAAAGGTGTGCAGTAACAGTAGAACGTACTCAGCAGGGTATGCATCAAAGTAGCAATGTTAAGGGAAGAACAGGGACCATTAGGTTTCGCGTCTTGGCCTCCTGTGTGCTGGCGAGGCCGTAGGACTAAAGGTAGTCGTGGCGTCCCCCATTAGGGGTCTCGGAGGGGTCGATGGGGCCATCCGCCCTCTACGAGAGGACTGACCGCGCCAATCCATAGCATTATCCTCGGCCGCCAAATCCTGGGATAGCGGCAATCTCATGGAGCTAAACCAATCAGGCAGGTCAATCAGCGGGATGTCTATGGAGGCACAAAAAGAGGGCAGTTCTTCAGGGGTGCGCAAGTTGTAGGAACGACCACTAACTTGTACAGAGAGACAGAAGGGGAACCTCCATCTGTACGGGATGTTACGTGATCGGAGCGTATCCAGAAGAGGGCGTAAAGCGCGCCGCTGGCGTAGGGTGGTGCTGGATACATCCTGAAACAATTGTATTTCTGTACCCTCATACAAAAGGCACCCTCTGTCTCTAGCACAGCGGAGGATATCTTCTTTGAGCGGGTAGCTGACTAGGCAGCAAACGACATCCCTGGGTGGGTCTGCATCTCCCCTCCTGGGGCGGATCGCTCTGTGCACACGTTCGATGTCAATTGGGGTAGCTTGCGGGCGACCAAGGAGGTTATTAAATATGGCTATTGCTGCCTTGGGAATATCTGTATTTTCTACTGATTCTGGGAGACCGCGGATCCTGATGTTACGCCTGCGGCCACGGTTATCTAAATCCTCAATATGCCTGTGGAGTTCTCTGATAGTTGACGCGTGTATCGATGACCGATGATGTAAATCAAGAATTGCGGAACCATTTTGCCTGGACGCGGATTCCACGTGATCCAAACGTGAACCCATGGCCCTTAGATCATTATGCAGGTCCCCTAATGCTGCAGTGAGTGTGGCTGTCAGGGTGGCCTTAATGTCAGCAGCCACAGCCTGAAGATCCCTCAGGGACAGAGATTGTGAGGCAGAGGGGACATCATGTTGAGGTACTGTGTCTGTAGCTGCCTGCATTTCAGAGCAGGAAGGGTTAACCACATTAGCAGCCGTGGAGAGGAGGAGGGGGGCGGAGGGGGACGCAGCAGGAGAAGGAGATGAAGATGGCTGCGGCCCCTCCCTTTGCTGTTGGGAGCGGAAGAGCTCCGTTATGTGTCTCCCCTGCACACCCTGGCCCCGTGGGGAGCGCGATCGGGTACCGGATGAAGTCCGGTCAGTCTTCCCCATGATGTGACAGCTCCCTCTCACCCCGTTCCGTAGTGTAGCAACACAGAGGGATCCGGCCGGCGGGAGCTCTCTCTCTATGCGGCCATCTCCCAGCCGCGGCAGACCACGCCCCACAAACAACAAGTTTAACCTCCCTGGCGGTATTCCCGAGTGTAGTTCGGGGTAGAGTTTTAGTACCAAAAGCGGTAACCCCGAGCTACACTCGGGCTTACCATGCGGCGCTGCATAGGGAGTCCCTGCAGCACTTACCTTGTCCTTCGCTCCCACGATGTGTCCCCTGAAGCGTCCCCGGCCATCTCCTCCGGCTGATGTCGGCATCCGGCTTCTGTGTTCCGGTCCCCGTGACGTCGGGACGTACGGGCGGTGGCGGCGGCGGGAAATTTGAAAATTTTAAAAAATGTCATTTTTTTCAAAACACATTTTTCACAGTAAAACATTGCTGTTTCAACCCATTTCACATACATATTGTCCCTAGTGCTTTGTCCTGTGCCCTGCCTGCATTTTGTCTGTCTTTCTGCCTGGAAACTTAGAAAAATCCATGGCGTCCAAAAAGTGTCCCTTTATGTCAAAAGCGGTTTTAGACCAGCTAGAGAACAGCGATAGTAAATCAGAACCACTTGCAGAATTGAGTGATAATGATTTGTGGGGGAAATTCGTCATCAAACACTGAAAACAATTGCGACTTTGCTCAGCAATGTGCGAACTTGGCGCTCTATTTCAAATTCCAGTGTTTTCGGTTTGATTATATTATTGAATTAAATATATTATTATTATATTATTATTTTTATGATTATTTATTAAATTATAATTTATGATTTCGTGTTTCAAATTTTATCATACCCGGGATGTTTAATAGACTCTTGTTCGGACAGATTTCAGTGAGTTATTCCTAAAAATTACAGCCTACAATAAAAAAACTACATATTTCCATGCAAAATAATGGTACCGCTTTCAGCACCAAAAATCTGAAATAATCATACCGCCAGGGAGGTTAAATACTCCCCTTGCTTTCTTGGAGCTGTTTTTCACAGAAGATTTGTACAATTTGATTTTGGGCCAAAGCAATTTATATGCTCTACAATATATTGCCGCAAACCCAAATTCAAACCTTGCCAGACCATTTGCATGGAAACCTATTATGGTTTCCCAATTTAAAACTTTTTTGGGCCTAACCCTCAACATGGGCATTACAAAAAAGAATGAGTTGTGGTCGTATTGGTCCACAGACCCGAATCATCATATGCTTGTGTTCTCTGCTGCCATGGCCAGGCATGGATATGAAACGATAATGCGCTTCATGCATTTCAATGATAACACACGCTGTCGTCCTCAGGGTCACCCTGAACATCACAGGCTCTACAAAGTTCGACCCCTCATAAACCATCTCACTGAGAAATATGCAGATGTGTATACGCCCCAGCAAAACATCTGCGTGGATGAGTCCCTTATTCACTTTACTGGCCGCCTTGTATTGAAACAGTACATCCCCAGCAAGCATGCCTGATATGGGGTAAAATTGTATAAGCTCTGTGAGAGGGCTACAGGTCACGTACAAATTCAGGGTTTATTAGGGAAGAGACAGCGAAGTGAGCCCCTGACTGCCCAGACAACATGGAGAGCAGTAGCAAGATAGTTTGGGACTTGGTGTCGTCTTTGTTCCGTAAGGGGTACCACTTATACGTGGACAATCTCTATACAAGCGTGCCACTATTTAGACATCTGTACAATCTTGGAATTGGCTCATGTGGCACCATGCGACCTAATCGCCATGGCTTCCCCCAACGGCTTGTAAATACCTGAGTTAGAAAGGGGGAGAAAGCCTACTTGAGGAATGATGAATTGCTCACAGTGAAGTGGAAGGAGAAATGGGATGCTTTTGTCCTGTCATTCATGCAGACGCGACACTCCAAATTAACACGGTATCTGCCGTTGTTGAGAAACCCGTCTATGTCCACGACTATAACCTTAACATGGGAGGGGTGGACTTCAAGGACCAAATGATAAATCCATACCTACTTTCCTGGAAAGCTCGACACTGTTACAAAAAGGTGTCTTTTTTTTATTTCAATTGGCTATATATATAACGCTTTTGTAATTTACAAAGCAACTGGACGAAGTGGATCCTTCCTAAAATTTCAGGAAGAGACCATCATGATCCTTTTGTATCCAAAAGGTGCTGTGGCCCAATCCTCAAATCCAGATGCAGTTAGTCGGCTGTATGACAGGCATTTTCCAGATTTCCTCTCTGATACCCCAACCCAAAGGTCACCTCAAAGAAGATGTTGTGTCTGTAGCAAACACGGAATAAGACTCGACAACCGCTTTTTTTGTCCCTCCTGCCCTGGCCAATCTGGTCTCTGCCTCAATGACTGCTTCCGTCACTACTATACACTAGTGGAGTATTAGTATAGGGTACAGCACGGCACAGTTCAGGCACATATTTTCACAAAGGGTCTCAAAAGTTGTTAGTCAGGAAACTGTCCATCACATTTTGAGAGACCTGAAACTCAGAGGCTGTTACAAAAAAAGTATAAAAAAATAAAATAAAGTTTAGAAAAAAATTAAAAATAAAAGTTTTTATCAAGTTTTATTGAGTTGAGTTCTATTGTTACTTTGTTTTATTGTTAACGGTTTGCTTTACAGGAACACCATTCACTTGTTGGTTTATTGAGTTAATGTTCTATTGTTACTTTGTTTTATTGTTAACCATTGTTTGCCTTGTTGGAACACCATTCAGCTGCAGCACCAAACTGTTTATTCTGACAGCAACAGGGTCTTGCTCTCAGTATTTACATAAGTAGGTGTGTGTAGCGCTGTTGGGTGAGATTTTTCATCTGCAGTTTAAAAAAAGAGCATATATGCTGAAGCATGGGGGCCTGGGGTGGCCAGTGAGTGGATGGCCCCTATTCTTCAGCATATATATTTTTTAACATTTGTTGGTACATTTCATGTGTGCCCACCATTAGAAGTGGGTTGATGCAGGGAGGTATATTCTAATGGTGGGCATACCACACACTTTTTCTGGCAGAGATATTTCAATAAAAAAGTTGTTTTATTGAGTTACTGTTTTATTGTTAACCATTGCTGTTTGCTTTGCAGGAATGTCATTAAACTGCAGTGCCGACTTGTTTATTCTGACAGCAAAAGGGTCTTGCTCTCAGAATATACATAAGTAGGTGAATGCAGTGCTGTTGGATGAGATTTTTCATCCGCAGTTAAAAATAGAGCATATATGACGAAGCATGGGGGCCTGGGGTGGCCAGTGGGTGGATGGCCCCTATGCTTCGGCATGTGTATTTTATAATATTTATTACCACACACTTTTTCTGGCAGAGATTTCTTCTCTTTTTTCATTCAGCTCACAACAGAAGTTAGATGGGATGTGATAGCATTTAAAGTGATAACAAATGAAAGGGACAGTGTAAAAATAATTTAATAAACCAAAATAACGGAAAAAAAAATAAGCACCCTCGCTCCCCGTGCACCTGCCTGTGCAAGCATTGACCCGTTGTCAGTATGTAAACAGCAGTTTGCATACTGACAAAGGGTTTACAGCACCATGCATGTGAGGTATTGCCGCAAACACCAGATCAAGGGCAGTAATTCGAGCACTAGACCTCCTCTATAAATCTAAAATTGTAGCTTGTAAAGGCTTTTAAAGCGTTGCCTATGGATGTTAAAAGTGTATGCAGTTTGTTGCCATTGCACAGGGCATGCGCAGTTTTAAAGCATGTTTGGTATCTATTTACTCGGCATAGCATCATCTTTTATATTTCAACAAATAATTGGCCAATATATTAGTTTTTGGGCATTAAAAGTAAAAAAAAGTTGTATGTTTTCAAAACAATGAGTACTATGTGACATAAAAAATTGAAGCACCCACCATTTTATTCACTAGGGTGTTTGCTTTAAAAAAATATATAATGTTTGGGGGTTCAAAGTAATTTAGTAGCAAAAAATACAGATTTTTTTCCTGTGAACAAAAAGGGTTAGAAAAGGCTTGGTCTTCAGGTGGTTAAAAGAGTGAGTAATGTGTGGTATAAACCTCTAATGCTGGGCATAAAATGCCACACCCCCCCCCAAAATGACCCCTTTTTTGAAAGTAGACATCCCAAAATATTTGCTGAGAGGCTTGTTGAGTCAAGGCTTGTTGAGTCAATAGATGATTTTTTTTTTTTTTAACCACAAGTTTTTGGAAAATGACAAAAATAAAAAAAAAATTTTGTTACACAAAATTGTCACTTAAATGATTTATTGCTCACACATGCCATGGGTATATGTGGAAATGAAGAAAGAAAACAAAGACAGGTTTTTCTTTTCTTTTTTATATTTCAAAACCTTGTCAGAAAAAAATAGATCTGCAAAATACTCACCATGCCTCTTTCCTCTTTTTAAATTCCTTGGGGTGTCTACTTTCCAAAAAGGGGTAATCACAGTTTCAGAGGCCCTGAAATGCCAGGATAGCACCCCCCCCACACCCTTTGGGGTGCTATCCTGGCATTTCAGGGCCTCTGAAACTGTGATAGGTAGTGAGGAAGTGAAATGAGGAAGTTACGCACCTTCAGGCTTTCAAAATGGTCGTTTGATTTCAGGCTCTTGTATGTGGCTAGGCTCCCAAAAAGTCTGACACAAGTGGTATCCCCATACTCATGGCTTGTGTGATCAATATATCTTTTAAGTGAAAACTGTGTGTAAAAAAAAATAAAAAAAATAAATATATATATATATATATATATATATATATATATATATATATATAGTCATTTTCCAGAAACTTGTGGAAAAAAATAAATTGTCCGTGGACTCAACATGCCTCTCAACAGATAGCTTAGGGTGTCTACTTTCTGAAAAGGGGTCATTTGGGAGTGTTTGTACTGTCCTGGTATTTTAGCACCTCAAGAAATGTGATGATGTGATGGGCAGTCAGAAAGCAAAAGCTGTGCAAATTCCATTATCTATACCATAGTTTGTAGATGCTATAACGTTCACACAAACCAATTAATATGCAGTTATTTGGATTTTTGTCACCAAAGACATGTAGCAAAATACATTTTGGCCTAAATTTATGATGAAATTTGAGTTTTTTGGATATTTTGTATGACAGAAATAAGAAAATATTGTTTTTACTTTTAATTTCTGGTCTTTTTTTGTTTGTAGCGCAAAAAAACAGAGGTGATCAAATACTACTAAAAGAAAGCTCTATTTGTGTGAATAAAAGACATCGATTTAATTTATGTACAGCATTGCATGACCGCACCATTGTCAGTTAAACTAGTGCAGCACTGTATAGCAGAAAATGGCATAAATTGCAGTATCTATACCAGGGGTGGGCAAACTTTTTGACTTGAGGGCCGCAATGGGTTCATACATTGGACCCGGGGGCCGGATTAAGAGTAGATGAATGATGTGTATGTGTCATCCATAGTAAGTATAGTAATATTCCCCCATAGTAAGCATAGTAATTCATCCCCCATATAGTAATTCATCCCCCATAGTAATTCATCCCCCATAGTAATTCATCCCCCATATAGTAATTCATCCCCCATAGTAATTCATCCCCCATATAGTAATTCATCCCCCATATAGTAATTCATCCCCCCTATAGTAATTCATCCCCCATATAGTAATTCATCCCCCCTATAGTAATTCATCCCCCATATAGTAATTCATCCCCCATAGTAATTCATCCCCCATATAGTAATTTGTCCCCCATAGTAATTCGTCCCCCATAGTAATTCGTCCCCCATAGTAATTCATCCCCCATATAGTAATTCATCCCCCATATAGTAATTCATCCCCCATAGTAATTCATTCCCCATATAGTAATTCATCCCCCCTATAGTAATTCATTCCCCATATAGTAATTCATCCCCCATATAGTAATTCATCCCCCATATAGTAATTCATTCCCCATATAGTAATTCATCCCCCATATAGTAATTCATCCCCCATATAGTAATACATCCCCCATATAGTAATTATTCCCCCATATAGTAATTCATCCCCCATAGTAATTCATCCCCCATATAGTAATTCATCCCCCATAGTAATTCATCCCCCATATAGTAATTCACCCCCCCCTATAGTAATTCATTCCCCATATTAATTCATCCCCCATATTAAGTCCCCAAGTCCCCCCTGTGTCAATTCACTTACCTTTGCTCCGCGCGTTCCTCCCGCCGTGTTGCCGCGCCGTTCCGGTGTAGCATGAAAATCTGTCTCCTATGAGGATCTGTCCCCCTCGACGTATCTGCGCATGTGCCAGCTTCAGGCATTAGCAGCCGACCGGCGATCTCCGGCACATGCGCAGATACGTCGAGGGGGACAGATCCTCATAGGAGACAGATTTTCATGCTACACCGGTCTTCAGGGCGGACTGTGAGAGGAGCCTAGCTCCCCTCACATTCGTCACGCTGCCCCGCCTACACACATCCTGACAGCCATCCTGACAGTATCAGGCTCCGCGGGCCGGATTAAAAGGTCCGCCGGGCCGTAGTTTGCCCATTGCTGATCTATACCATAGTTTGTAGATGCTATAACTTTCACATAAAGCAATCAATATACACTTATTGGGATTTTGTTTGCCAAATGCATGTAGCAGAATACATTTTGGCCTAAATGTATTACTAACTTTGAGTCTACTATATATTTTTTATAGCCAAAAGTAAAAAATATTGGGGGTTTTTTTTTTAATTTTTGGTCTTTTTTTGTTTATAACGCAAAAAATAAAAAGCGCACAGGTGATCAAATGCCACCAAAAGAAAGCTCTATTTGTGTGAAAAAAAGGACATAAATGCAATTTGGGTGCAGCTTTGCATGACCGCACAATTGTTAATTAAAGTAACACAGCGCTGAATAGCAAAAAGAATCCTGATCAGAAAGGGGGGTAAATCCTCAGGAGGGCAAGTGGTTAAAAATAACTTTATTGATGCAATAATATTGTATATGACAACTCCCTCACATCACTCCAAAAAAGATAATGCTCAGAAAACTAGCTGGTAAATTCCAAATATCTTGATACACCCCAGTCCTTCTGATAATAAACTATGTGCAATCCAATGCACTACCCTATCGCTTAATTCATAGCCATATAAGACAAATTCACAAGAAAGAAAACTCAGAATACCTGTGATAAGTGAAATCCTATTGCTTTCATGGAAATAGTCCACGCTCAATAGGAGGGTAAAGGATCACATTCTGGCAACCAGGGCAGCTCTATACAGGACAGTAAAACACATATACATGGGTCTGGTCTAATGTGACCCAGCACAATTATTTGCCACTTGACCAATCTAAGAGCTGGTAAATGCAACAACACCCACCTCTGTATTTCCTGCCATTAAACTCTCCCCAGAGAATCAGCATAGACACTGACAAATGCCATTAACCGAAGTTATATAGGGGCAAAGGACGCCTCCTCCCTTCCACTTCTGACCGATGCTGGTGTGTGACCCAGGATGCTCATTTGCCGTTGAGATATGTCTCTCTGCAGAAGGAGCTAGCGCTCATCTCCAGTCAGATTTCAGCACCAGAAAATGCGCATGCGCAGTGGTGGCAGGGCAGATAGGATTGGCACAACGTCCCTGCCCAGCCACAGCCCCAGCCTGGAAGCAGGAGCCCCTCTCACCCCCACAATGACAATCAGATAGCTCATGTCACACGGAGATGGGCCAGCCCCAAGCCAGGAAGCAGTTGAGAGGAGACAGGGTAATGTCCTCCCCGCTCCACCAAGAGTCATCTTCATGGCACAAACAGTGCCTCATTATTAGAGATGAGCGAATCGAAGTAGGCGAAGTGGAATTCGAGTCGAATATTGGAAAATTGGAATCAGAAAAATAGCCTACTTCGGACGCGCGAATCGAAATTTTTCCTAAACGGGCGGCGGACATGTGCGGCGACGGAGCGGGGATGTCTGGGAAGGCGCGCAGACAAGGCGCGCTGACCCATAATGCATTCCTTAATGACATGTGATCGCATTAGCCAATCAGCAGCCAGGCAGCCAGCACTGTGTAATGGTCGAGCTATAAATAGAGGCCATTTTAGAATTCTTCATTTGCCTCCAGTCATTCAAGAGAGGCAGACCGCTGTGTATTAGGGACAGAGTTAGGGCCACAGAAACGTTACTTGGGGACAGAGAAACGTTACTTAGGGACAGAGAAGCATTACTCAGGGACACAGAATTGTTAATGAGGGCCACAGAATCGTTACTTAGGGCCAAAGAAACGCTAGTTAGGGCCACAGAATTGTTACTCAGGGACAGACAGAATTGTTACTGAGTGCCAGAGAATTGTTACTTAGGGCCACAGAAACGTTAGTTAGGGCCACAGAATTGTTACTCAGGGACAGACACAGAATTGTTACTGAGGGCCACAGAACTGTTACTTAGGGCCAGAGAAACGTTATTAGGGCCACAGAATTGTTACTCAGGGACAGACAGAATTGTTACTGAGTGCCAGAGAATTGTTACTTAGGGCCACAGAAACGTTACTTGGGGACAGAGAAACGTTACTTAGGGACAGAGAAGCATTACTCAGGGACACAGAATTGTTAATGAGGGCCACAGAATCGTTACTTAGGGCCAAAGAAACGCTAGTTAGGGCCACAGAATTGTTACTCAGGGACAGACAGAATTGTTACTGAGTGCCAGAGAATTGTTACTTAGGGCCACAGAAACGTTAGTTAGGGCCACAGAATTGTTACTCAGGGACAGACACAGAATTGTTACTGAGGGCCACAGAACTGTTACTTAGGGCCACAGAAACGTTATTAGGGCCACAGAATTGTTACTCAGGGACAGACAGAATTGTTACTGAGTGCCAGAGAATTGTTACTTAGGGCCACAGAAACGTTAGTTAGGGCCACAGAATTGTTACTCAGGGACAGACACAGAATTGTTACTGAGGGCCACAGAACTGTTACTTAGGGCCACAGAAACGTTATTAGGGCCACAGAATTGTTACTCAGGGACAGACAGAATTGTTACTGAGTGCCAGAGAATTGTTACTTAGGGCCACAGAAACGTTAGTTAGGGCCACAGAATTGTTACTCAGGGACAGACACAGAATTGTTACTGAGGGCCACAGAACTGTTACTGAGGGCCACAGAAACGTTAGTTAGGGCCACAGAATTGTTACTCAGGGACAGACACAGAATTGTTACTGAGGGCCACAGAATTGTTACTTAGGGCCACAGAATTGTTACTCAGGCACAGACAGAATTGTTACTGAGTGCCAGAGAATTGTTACTTAGGGCCACAGAAACGTTAGTTAGGGCCACAGAATTGTTACTCAGGGACAGACAGAATTGTTACTGAGTGCCAGAGAATTGTTACTTAGGGCCACAGAAACGTTAGTTAGGGCCACAGAATTGTTACTCAGGGACAGCCACAGAATTGTTACTGAGGGCCACAGAATTGTTACTTAGGGCCACAGAAACGTTACTCAGGGACACAGAATTGTTACTGAGGGCCACAGAACTGTTACTTAGGGCCACAGAAACGTTAGTTAGGGCCACAGAATTGTTACTCAGGGACAGACACAGAATTGTTACTGAGGGACACAGAATTGTTACTTAGGGCCACAGAAACGTTACTCAGGGACACAGAATTGTTACTGAGGGCCACAGAACCGTTACTTAGGGCCACAGAATTGTTACTCAGGGACAGACACAGAATTGTTACTCAGGGACACAGAATTGTTACTGAGGGCCACAGAACCGTTACTTAGGGCCACAGAAACGTTACTCAGGGACACAGAATTGTTACTGAGGGCCACATAACCGTTACTTAGGGCCACATAATTGTTACTCAGGGACAGACACAGAATTGTTACTGAGGGACACAGAATTGTTACTGAGGGCCACAACCGTTACTTAGGGCCACAGAATTGTTACTCAGGGACACAGAATTGTTACTGAGGGCCACAGAACCGTTACTTAGGGCCACAGAATTGTTACTCAGGGACAAAGAATTGTTACTGAGGGCCACAGAACCGTTACTTAGGGCCACAGAATTGTTACTCAGGGACAGACACAGAATTGTTACTGAGGGACACAGAATTGTTACTGAGGGCCACAGAAACGTTAATCAGGGACACAGAATTGTTACTGAGGGCCACAGAACCGTTACTTAGGGCCACATAAAAGGTAATCAGGGACACAGAATTGTTACTGAGGGCCACAGAACCGTTACTTAGGGCCACAGAATTGTTACTCAGGGACAGACACAGAATTGTTACTGAGGGACAAAGAATTGTTACTGAGGGCCACAGAACCGTTACTTAGGGCCACAGAAACGTTAATCAGGGACACAGAATTGTTACTGAGGGCCACAGAACCGTTACTTAGGGCCACATAAACGTTAATCAGGGACACAGAATTGTTACTGAGGGCCACAGAACCGTTACTTAGGGCCACAGAATTGTTACTCACGGACAGACACAGAATTGTTTCTTGAGGGACACAGAATTGTTACTGAGGGCCACAGAACCGTTACTTAGGGCCACAGAAACGTTAATCAGGGACACAGAATTGTTACTGAGGGCCACAGAACCGTTACTTAGGGCCACGTAAACGTTAATCAGGGACAGACACAGAATTGTTACTGAGGGACACAGAATTGTTACTGAGGGACACAGAATTGTTACTGAGGGACAGACAGAATTGTTACTGAGTGCCAGAGAATTGTTACTTAGGGCCACAGAAACGTTAGTTAGGGCCACAGAATTGTTACTCAGGGACAGACACAGAATTGTTACTGAGGGCCACAGAACTGTTACTTAGGGCCACAGAAACGTTATTAGGGCCACAGAATTGTTACTCAGGGACAGACAGAATTGTTACTGAGTGCCAGAGAATTGTTACTTAGGGCCACAGAAACGTTAGTTAGGGCCACAGAATTGTTACTCAGGGACAGACACAGAATTGTTACTGAGGGCCACAGAACTGTTACTTAGGGCCACAGAAACGTTATTAGGGCCACAGAATTGTTACTCAGGGACAGACAGAATTGTTACTGAGTGCCAGAGAATTGTTACTTAGGGCCACAGAAACGTTAGTTAGGGCCACAGAATTGTTACTCAGGGACAGACACAGAATTGTTACTGAGGGCCACAGAACTGTTACTGAGGGCCACAGAAACGTTATTTAGGGCCACAGAATTGTTACTCAGGGACAGACACAGAATTGTTACTGAGGGCCACAGAATTGTTACTTAGGGCCACAGAATTGTTACTCAGGGACAGACAGAATTGTTACTGAGTGCCAGAGAATTGTTACTTAGGGCCACAGAAACGTTAGTTAGGGCCACAGAATTGTTACTCAGGGACAGACAGAATTGTTACTGAGTGCCAGAGAATTGTTACTTAGGGCCACAGAAACGTTAGTTAGGGCCACAGAATTGTTACTCAGGGACAGCCACAGAATTGTTACTGAGGGCCACAGAATTGTTACTTAGGGCCACAGAAACGTTACTCAGGGACACAGAATTGTTACTGAGGGCCACAGAACTGTTACTTAGGGCCACAGAAACGTTAGTTAGGTCCACAGAATTGTTACTCAGGGACAGACACAGAATTGTTACTGAGGGACACAGAATTGTTACTTAGGGCCACAGAAACGTTACTCAGGGACACAGAATTGTTACTGAGGGCCACAGAACCGTTACTTAGGGCCACAGAATTGTTACTCAGGGACAGACACAGAATTGTTACTCAGGGACACAGAATTGTTACTGAGGGCCACAGAACCGTTACTAAGGGCCACAGAAACGTTACTCAGGGACACAGAATTGTTACTGAGGGCCACATAACCGTTACTTAGGGCCACATAATTGTTACTCAGGGACAGACACAGAATTGTTACTGAGGGACACAGAATTGTTACTGAGGGCCACAACCGTTACTTAGGGCCACAGAATTGTTACTCAGGGACACAGAATTGTTACTGAGGGCCACAGAACCGTTACTTAGGGCCACAGAATTGTTACTCAGGGACAAAGAATTGTTACTGAGGGCCACAGAACCGTTACTTAGGGCCACAGAATTGTTACTCAGGGACAGACACAGAATTGTTACTGAGGGACACAGAATTGTTACTGAGGGCCACAGAAACGTTAATCAGGGACACAGAATTGTTACTGAGGGCCACAGAACCGTTACTTAGGGCCACATAAACGTTAATCAGGGACACAGAATTGTTACTGAGGGCCACAGAACCGATACTTAGGGCCACAGAATTGTTACTCACGGACAGACACAGAATTGTTTCTTGAGGGACACAGAATTGTTACTGAGGGCCACAGAACCGTTACTTAGGGCCACAGAAACGTTAATCAGGGACACAGAATTGTTACTGAGGGCCACAGAACCGTTACTTAGGGCCACGTAAACGTTAATCAGGGACAGACACAGAATTGTTACTGAGGGACACAGAATTGTTACTGAGGGACACAGAATTGTTACTGAGGGCCACAGAACCGTTACTTAGGGCCACAGAATTGTTACTTAGGGACACAGAATTGTTACTGAGGGCCACAGAACCGTTACTTAGGGCCACAGAATTGTTACTTAGGGACACAGAATTGTTACTGACGGCCACAGAACCGTTACTTAGGGCCACAGATTTGTTACTTAGGGACACAGAATTCTTACTGAGGGCCACAGAACTGTTACTTAGGGCCACAGAATTGTTACTCGGACAGACACAGAATTGTTACTCAGGGACACAGAATTGTTACTGAGGGCCACAGAACCGTTACTTAGGGCCACAGAATTGTTACTCAGGGACACAGAATTGTTACTGAGGGCCACAGAACTGTTAGGGCCACAGAATTGTTACTCAGGGACACTGAATTGTTACTGAGGGCCACAGAACTGTTACTTAGGGCCACAGAATTGTTACTCGGACAGACACAGAATTGTTACTCAGGGACACAGAATTGTTACTGAGGGCCACAGAACCGTTACTTAGGGCCACAGAATTGTTACTCAGGGACACAGAATTGTTACTGAGGGCCACAGAACCGTTACTTAGGGCCACAGAATTGTTACTCAGGGACACAGAATTGTTACTGAGGGCCACAGAACTGTTACTTAGGGCCACAGAAAGGTTACTCAGGGACACAGAATTGTTACTGAGGGCCACAGAACTGTTACTTAGGGCCACAGAATTGTTACTCGGACAGACACAGAATTGTTACTCAGGGACACAGAATTGTTACTGAGGGCCACAGAACCGTTACTTAGGTCCACATAAACGTTAATCAGGGACACAGAATTGTTACTGAGGGCCACAGAACCATTACTTAGGGCCACATAATTGTTACTCAGGGACAGACACAGAATTGTTACTGAGGGACACAGAATTGTTACTGAGGGCCACAGAACCGTTACTTAGGGCCACAGAATTGTTACTCAGGGACAGACACAGAATTGTTACTCAGGGACACAGAATTGTTACTCAGGGACACAGAATCGTTGAATTAAAGAGTATGTCAGACAACATGCAGAGGAGTGGCAGAGGAGGCAATGTTTTAGGAGCGAGCAGACGTGGCAGCAGAGGAAGGGGTCGAGGCAGCACTATTCGCAGCCAGAGGCCAGTGCTCCCGGTGTCATCCAGCGGTCGTGTCTCCACCGACAACCCTGCCGTCGTCGATTGGTTGGCTCGGTCGTCTTCCTCTTCCCAGGTCACCTCTGACACCTACAGCCAACGGTCGGTGGGTACGTCAGACACAACCGTTAGTTGGCATGGCCCGGGACCAAGCCCACTGAAATCACGTGTCCTCTACCTGCCCCTGTCCTTTGGTGTTCCCTCACCAAGCGAAGTATCGCATGCTGTGGGCTCAGCCCCACTGTACAGTGAGGAAGAGCTAACAGAGGGCGGTCAGGAACGGGGGGAGACATCTGCCTTTTCAGCAGCCAGGCGAAGAAGTAGTGGCGAGGAGAGTGGCTCGGTAGCCGGTCTAGAGACAGGTCTGTCTCCTGACCCAGACGCAGCCGAGGGGGCTAGTAGTGAGGCGGAGACCCTACTTGATGATGAGGAGGTTGATCGCACTTGGCAGCCTCGTCGTCATCAGGCAATTTCTTCCGCATCATCAGGAGAAGAGGGTGGCAGCTTGGCAGCGAGCGAAACAGTCGGTGGGTTGCCCAGGAGACAGCAGCAGGGTCGCAGCAGTGTCAGTGGAGCCAAACGGCCACGGAGTAGAGCACCAGCTCCACTGCAGCCTACCACCATGGCCAGTAGTGGTGCCGGTGTGCACGGAGGAAGCAGCAGTCAGCCAGTGAGGAGTATCGGGGGCAAAGTTTCCTACTCGGCGGTGTGGCAATTTTTTGTCAAGCCGCCCGAGGAAGTAAACGTAGCCGTATGTCGACTATGTGGCCAGAAAGTCAAGCGTGGCCAGGGGGCCCATGTTGGGACTACAGCGTTGCAGCAGCATATGCAGCGTCGCCATTTGGTGGCCTGGGAAAACCGTGATAAAGATATGGCGGTTCTGCCCGCCCCAGCCCCCGCTCCATCACCCGCTCCATTACTTGCTCCGTCACCCGACGTCAATCGCCCTCCATCAGCCAGTCAAGGCTCCAACACCTCTGCTGAGGGGAGTTGTCGCTCGTTGGCATCTTCCGCTCGTTCAGATGCTCCTTCTCCTGCTACTCCTCTTCACGTATTCCGTCAGCAGTCTTTCTTGGAATCCGTTTCCAAGAGACAACAGTTTGAGAGCACGCACCCGACGGTGCAAAAGCTGAACGTCCTCCTGTCCAAGTTGCTGGTGCTGCAGTCCCTCCCTTTCCAAGTGGTGGACTCAGCACCTTTCCGAGAAATGATGGCTTGTGCCGCGCCGCGGTGGAGAGTGCCAAGCCGTCATTTCTTCGCCAAAAAGGCAGTGCCAGCCCTGCATTCACATGTAGAAGACATGGTGGGCCAGTCTTTGAGCATGTCGGTCTCTGCCAAAGTGCACGGCAGCGCCAACGTGTGGAGCTGTAACTACGGTCAGGGACAGTACATGTCATTTACGGCCCACTGGGTGAACGTGGTGCCGTCACAGCCGCACCAGCAACTTGGACAGGTCACGCCGCTTTTGCCTCCACGTTTGCACGTCCTTGGTCCGGCAAAGATGTCCGCCTCTACCACCTCTTCTTCCGCCGTGTCCTCAGCCGCCACCCCCGTGCCAAGTCCCATTACCCGACCGGCATATCACATGTGCAGGGCGCAACGGTGTCACGCTGTGCTGCACCTGGTATGCCTTGGCGAACGTAGTCACACAGGGGAGGAACTTCTCAGTGTAATGAACAGAGAAATCGACAGATGGCTGTCTCCGCGCAAACTCAAAATCGGAACCATGTTGACCGACAACGGAAAGAACATGGTGTCTGCTCTGCGTCAAGGAAGGTTGTGCCATGCGCCATGCATGGCTCACGTGTTCAATCTGGTTGTCAAGCGGTTCCTAAAATCCACCATCCCACTGCAAGACAGCCTTAAAATGTCACGTAAACTTTGCATGCATTTCAGCCATTCCTACACCGCAAAGCACACCCTCCTTGAGCTGCAGCGGCAGAACGGAATTCCACAGCATCGCCTGATCTGCGACGTTGCAACAAGGTGGAATTCAACCCTACACATGTTAGACCGCCTTTACGAACAGCGAAAGGCCATCACCGATTTCCTGATGTTACAAGCGGATAAAGGTACTCTCCTGTGTAACTTTGATGTCAGCCATTGGCAGCTCATGCGTGACACCAGCCGCTTGCTCAGGCCCTTTGAGGAGGCCACGCTATTCGTGAGTCGGCAGGACTATGGGATGAACGACGTCATTCCTCTGTTGCACGTCCTGGAACAAATGCTGTTAACAATGGCTGGTCAGGGTGCGGTAGACGTGGCGCACAGATCTCAACGCCACATGACCCCTGTGGGGGCAGGACAGGAAGAAGAGGAGGAGGTAGAGGAGGACATTTGTGCTCAGGAATTATTGAGTGAAATGGGTGGTTTTTCCACTCAGCGGACAGGAGTGGAGGAGCAGGAGCATCTGGTAGAGGAGGAGGAGGAGGAGACAGAGGACCCAGATGCACCGTGGCAGTATGCTGTGGAGATGGAGGCAGGGAGTCCCTCGCATTCCTTGGCACAAATGGCCCATAGCATGCTCGGTTGCTTGCGTAGCGACAGCCGAATAATAACCATCAGACAGAGGGATGACTTTTGGCTGTCCACCTTGTTGGACCCTCGCTACCGTTCAAAAATGGTGGCCTTTTTCACACCTGCTGAGAGGGAGGCCAAAATAACGTACTATAAAAACCACCTATGTAGTCAGTTGGTCTCTGCCTTTGTGCGCCAACGTCCATCCTCAGACACTGTGGGCCCTGTGCGCTCGCGTTCCGCTGCCATGGCAGCAGGGGAGGGGTGGTAGGAGCAGTGGCAGCTCCACCAGCAGCGGCTGCCTCAGTCTGCAGTCGATGATGAGTAGCTTTCTTCACCAGCGCAGTGAGGAAACTACTAACCAGCCGCAGCAGCAGCAGCAGCAGCATCAGGTGGACCTGGAGCAGGACCTCAAACAACAGGCTTGGGCCTACTTGGACAGCACCCTGCCAACCGAGGTAGACAATCCCCTTGACTACTGGGCAACGAAACTTGACCTTTGGCCCCAACTAGCTGAATTTGCCCTTGAAAGGCTGTCATGCCCGGCCAGTAGCGTGGCATCGGAGCGCGTGTTTAGTGCGGCAGGAGGTATTGTAACTCCGCGGAGGACACGACTGTCCACCCAAAGTGTGGAGAGACTCACGTTTGTGAAAATGAATCAGGCGTGGATTAGTCTGGATTTCAAACCACCAGTTCCTGACACAACTGACTAAATCCGCCATGAATCATGCCTCAAACATGTGCCACTTTCAGGTCTCCTCACACACTGCTGGTGTGTTCCATTTTTTGTCATAGGGTGCTGGCAGATTACGGGCCTCCCATAGCTGCTGTCAGGCCCCTAATCTGCAATGGGCCCCTATATACCGCCTCCTCATGCTGCTGCCAAGTCCAGAGTCTGTCATGGGTCCCTGTACGGCCTCCCATTGCTGCTGTCTCCATCGCCACACTCTGCCATGTGCCACTTTCAGGTCTCCTCACACTGCTGGTGTGTTGAATTTTTTGACATAGGGTGCTGGCAGATTACGGGCCTCCTATAGCTGCTGCCAGGCCCCTAATCTGCCATAGGCCCCTATATACCACCTCCTCATGCTGCTGCCAGGTCCAGAGTCTCTCATGGGTCCCTGTACGGCCTCCCATTGCTGCTGTCTCCATCGCCACACTCTGCCATGTGCCACTTTCAGGTCTCCTCACACACTGCTGGTGTGTTCAATTTTTTGACATAGGGTGCTGGCATATTACGGGCCTCCCATAGCTGCTGCCAGGCCCCTAATCTGCCATGGGCCCCTATATACCGCCTCCTCATGCTGCTTCCAGGTCCAGAGTCTCTCATGGGTCCCTGTACGGCCTCCCATTGCTGCTGTCTCCATCGCCACACTCTGCCATGTGCCACTTTCAGGTCTCCTCACACACTGCTGGTGTGTTCAATTTTTTGACATAGGGTGCTGGCAGATTACGGGCCTCCCATAGCTGCTGCCAGGCCCCTAATCTGCCATGGGCCCCTATATACCGCCTCCTCATGCTGCTGCCAAGTCCAGAGTCTGTCATGGGTCCCTGTACGGCCTCCCATTGCTGCTGTCTCCATCGCCACACTCTGCCATGTGCCACTTTCAGGTCTCCTCACACTGCTGGTGTGTTGAATTTTTTGACATAGGGTGCTGGCAGATTACGGGCCTCCTATAGCTGCTGCCAGGCCCCTAATCTGCCATAGGCCCCTATATACCGCCTCCTCATGCTGCTGCCAGGTCCAGAGTCTCTCATGGGTCCCTGTACGGCCTCCCATTGCTGCTGTCTCCATCGCCACACTCTGCCATGTGCCACTTTCAGGTCTCCTCACACACTGCTGGTGTGTTGAATTTTTTGACATAGGGTGCTGGCAGATTACGGGCCTCCCATAGCTGCTGCCAGGCCCCTAATCTGCCATAGGCCCCTATATACCGCCTCCTCATGCTGCTGCCAAGTCCAGAGTCTGTCATGGGTCCCTGTACGGCCTCCCATTGCTGCTGTCTCCATCGCCACACTCTGCCATGTGCCACTTTCAGGTCTCCTCACACTGCTGGTGTGTTGAATTTTTTGACATAGGGTGCTGGCAGATTACGGGCCTCCTATAGCTGCTGCCAGGCCCCTAATCTGCCATAGGCCCCTATATACCGCCTCCTCATGCTGCTGCCAGGTGCAGAGTCTCTCATGGGTCCCTGTACGGCCTCCCATTGCTGCTGTCTCCATCGCCACACTCTGCCATGTGCCACTTTCAGGTCTCCTCACACACTGCTGGTGTGTTCAATTTTTTGACATAGGGTGCTGGCAGATTACGGGCCTCCCATAGCTGCTGCCAGGCCCCTAATCTGCCATAGGCCCCTATATACCGCCTCCTCATGCTGCTGCCAAGTCCAGAGTCTGTCATGGGTCCCTGTACGGCCTCCCATTGCTGCTGTCTCCATCGCCACACTCTGCCATGTGCCACTTTCAGGTCTCCTCACACACTGCTGGTGTGTTCAATTTTTTGACATAGGGTGCTGGCAGATTACGGGCCTCCCATAGCTGCTGCCAGGCCCCTAATCTGCCATAGGCCCCTATATACCGCCTCCTCATGCTGCTGCCAGGTCCAGAGTCTCTCATGGGTCCCTGTACGGCCTCCCATTGCTACTGTCTCCATCGCCACACTCTGCCATGTGCCACTTTCAGGTCTCCTCACACACTGCTGGTGTGTTCAATTTTTTGACATAGGGTGCTGGCAGATTACGGGCCTCCCATAGCTGCTGCCAGGCCCCTAATCTGCCATGGGCCCCTATATACCGCCTCCTCATGCTGCTGCCAAGTCCAGAGTCTGTCATGGGTCCCTGTACGGCCTCCCATTGCTGCTGTCTCCATCGCCGCACTCTGCCATGTGCCACTTTCAGGTCTCCTCACACACTGCTGGTGTGTTCAATTTTTTGACATAGGGTGCTGGCAGATTACGGGCCTCCTATAGCTGCTGCCAGGCCCCTAATCTGCCATGGGCCCCTATATACCGCCTCCTCATGCTGCTGCCAAGTCCAGAGTCTGTCATGGGTCCCTGTACGGCCTCCCATTGCTGCTGTCTCCATCGCCACACTCTGCCATGTGCCACTTTCAGGTCTCCTCACACTGGTGGTGTGTTGAATTTTTTGACATAGGGTGCTGGCAGATTACGGGCCTCCTATAGCTGCTGCCAGGCCCCCAATCTGCCATAGGCCCCTATATACCGCCTCCTCATGCTGCTGCCAAGTCCAGAGTCTGTCATGGGTCCCTGTACGGCCTCCCATTGCTGCTGTCTCCATCGCCACACTCTGCCATGTGCCACTTTCAGGTCTCCTCACACACTGCTGGTGTGTTGAATTTTTTGACATAGGGTGCTGGCAGATTACGGGCCTCCTATAGCTGCTGCCAGGCCCCTAATCTGCCATAGGCCCCTATATACCGCCTCCTCATGCTGCTGCCAAGTCCAGAGTCTGTCATGGGTCCCTGTACGGCCTCCCATTGCTGCTGTCTCCATCGCCACACTCTGCCATGTGCCACTTTCAGGTCTCCTCACACACTGCTGGTGTGTTCAATTTTTTGACATAGGGTGCTGGCAGATTACGGGCCTCCCATAGCTGCTGCCAGGCCCCTAATCTGCCATGGGCCCCTATATACCGCCTCCTCATGCTGCTGCCAAGTCCAGAGTCTGTCATGGGTCCCTGTACGGCCTCCCATTGCTGCTGTCTCCATCGCCACACTCTGCCATGTGCCACTTTCAGGTCTCCTCACACTGCTGGTGTGTTGAATTTTTTGACATAGGGTGCTGGCAGATTATGGGCCTCCTATAGCTGCTGCCAGGCCCCTAATCTGCCATAGGCCCCTATATACCGCCTCCTCATGCTGCTGCCAAGTCCAGAGTCTGTCATGGGTCCTTGTACGGCCTCCCATTGCTGCTGTCTCCATCGCCACACTCTGCCATGTGCCACTTTCAGGTCTCCTCACACACTGCTGGTGTGTTGAATTTTTTGACATAGGGTGCTGGCAGATTACGGGCCTCCTATAGCTGCTGCCAGGCCCCTAATCTGCCATAGGCCCCTATATACCGCCTCCTCATGCTGCTGCCAAGTCCAGAGTCTGTCATGGGTCCCTGTACAGCCTCCCATTGCTGCTGTATCCATCGCCACACTCTGCCATGTGCCACTTTCAGGTCTCCTCACACTGCTGGTGTGTTGAATTTTTTGACATAGGGTGCTGGCAGATTACGGGCCTCCTATAGCTGCTGCCAGGCCCCTAATCTGCCATAGGCCCCTATATACCGCCTCCTCATGCTGCTGCCAAGTCCAGAGTCTGTCATGGGTCCCTGTACGGCCTCCCATTGCTGCTGTCTCCATCGCCACACTCTGCCATGTGCCACTTTCAGGTCTCCTCACACACTGCTGGTGTGTTCAATTTTTTGACATAGGGTGCTGGCAGATTACGGGCCTCCTATAGCTGCTGCCAGGCCCCTAATCTGCCATGGGCCCCTATATACCGCCTCCTCATGCTGCTGCCAAGTCCAGAGTCTGTCATGGGTCCCTGTACGGCCTCCCATTGCTGCTGTCTCCATCGCCACACTCTGCCATGTGCCACTTTCAGGTCTCCTCACACTGCTGGTGTGTTGAATTTTTTGACATAGGGTGCTGGCAGATTACGGGCCTCCTATAGCTGCTGCCAGGCCCCTAACCTGCCATAGGCCCCTATATACCGCCTCCTCATGCTGCTGCCAAGTCCAGAGTCTGTCATGGGTCCCTGTACGGCCTCCCATTGCTGCTGTCTCCATCGCCACACTCTGCCATGTGCCACTTTCAGGTCTCCTCACACACTGCTGGTGTGTTGAATTTTTTGACATAGGGTGCTGGCAGATTACGGGCCTCCTATAGCTGTTGCCAGGCCCCTAATCTGCCATAGGCCCCTATATACCACCTCCTCATGCTGCTGCCAGGTCCAGAGTCTCTCATGGGTCCCTGTATGGCCTCCCATTGCTGCTGTCTCCATCGCCACACTCTGCCATGTGCCACTTTCAGGTCTGCTCACACTGCTGGTGTTTTCCATTTTTTGTCATAGGGTGCTGGCAGATTACGGGCCTCCCATAGCTGCTGCCAGGCCCCTAATCTGCCATGGGCCCCTATACCGACTCCTCATGCTGTGACGTTGCAACAAGGGGGAATTCAACCCTACATATGTTAGACCGCCTTTACGAACAGCAAAAGGCCATCACAGATTTCCTGATGTTAAAAGCGGATAAAGGTACTCCCTGTGTAACTTAGATGTCAGCCATTGGCAGCTCATGCGTGACACCTGCGCTTGCTCAGGCCCTTTGAGGAGGCCACGCTATTCGTGAGTCGGCAGGACTATGGGATGAACGACGTCATTCCTCTGTTGCACGTCCTGGAACAAATGCTGTTAACAATGGCTGGTCAGGGTGCGGTAGACGTAGCGCACAGATCTCAACGCCACATGACCCCTGTGGGGGCAGGACAGGAAGAAGAGGAGGACATTTGTGCTCAGGAATTATTGAGTGAAATGGGTGGTTTTTCCACTCAGTGGACAGGAGTGGAGGAGCAGGAGCATCTGGTAGAGGAGGAGGAAGAGGAGACAGAGGACCCAGACGCACCGTGGCAGTATGCTGTGGAGATGGAGGCAGGGAGTCCCTCGCATTCCTTGGCACAAATGGCCCATAGCATGCTCGCTTGCTTGCGTACCGACAGCCGAATAATAACCATCAGACAGAGGGATGACTTTTGGCTGTCCACCTTGTTGGACCCTCGCTACCGTTCAAAAATGGTGGCCTTTTTCACACCTGCTGAGAGGGAGGCCAAAATAACGTACTATAAAAACCACCTATGTAGTCAGCTGGTCTCTGCCTGTCTGCGCCAACGTCCATCCTCAGACACTGTGGGCCCTGTGCGCTCGCGTTCCGCTGCCATGGCAGCAGGGGAGGGGTGGGGTGGTAGGAGCAGTGGCAGCTCCACCAGCAGCGGCTGCCTCAGTCTGCAGTCGATGATGAGTAGCTTTCTTCACCAGCGCAGTGAGGAAACTACTAACCAGCCGCAGCAGCAGCAGCATCAGGTGGACCTGGAGCAGGACCTCAAACAACAGGCTTAGGCCTACTTGGACAGCACCCTGCCAACCGAGGTAGACAATCCCCTTGACTACTGGGCAACGAAACTTGACCTTTGGCCCCAACTAGCTGAATTTGCCCTTGAAAGGCTGTCATGCCCGGCCAGTAGCGTGGCATCGGAGCGCGTGTTTAGTGCGGCAGGAGGTATTGCAACTCCGCGGAGGACACGACTGTCCACCCAAAGTGTGGAGAGACTCACGTTTGTGAAAATGAATCAGGCGTGGATTAGTCTGGATTTCAAACCACCAGTTCCTGACACAACTGACTAAATCCGCCATGAATCATGCCCCAAACATGTGCCACTTTCAGGTCTCCTCACACTGCTGGTGTGTTCCATTTTTTGTCATAGGGTGCTGGCAGATTACGGGCCTCCCATAGCTGCTGCCAGGCCCCTAATCTGCCATGGGCCCCTATACCGCCTCCTCATGCTGCTGCCAAGTCCAGAGTCTCTCATGGGTCCCTGTACGGCCTCCCATTGCTGCTGTCTCCATCGCCACACTCTGCCATGTGCCACTTTCAGGTCTCCTCACACTGCTGGTGTGTTCCATTTTTTGTCATAGGGTGCTGGCAGATTACGGGCCTCCCATAGCTGCTGCCAGGCCCCTAATCTGCCATGGGCCCCCGTACCGACTCCTCATGCTGCTGCCAGGCCCGTAATCTGTCATGGGCCCCTGTTGTCGCTTGTTGGTATATTCCGCTCGTTCAGATGCTCCTTCTCCTGCTACTCCTCTTCACAGATTCCGTCAGCAGTCTTTCTTGGAATCCGTTTCCAAGAGACAACAGTTTGCGAGCACGCACCCGACGGTGCAGAAGCTGAACGTCCTCCTGTCCAAGTTGCTGCTGCCAGGCTCGTAATCTGTCATGCGCCCCTGTACCGCCTCCTCATGCTGCTGCCAGGTCCAGAGTGTGTCATGGGCCCCCGTACCGACTCCTCATGCTGCTGCCAGGCCCGTAATCTGTCATGGGCCCCTGTACCGCCTCCCCATGCTGCTGCCAGGTCCAAAGTGTGTCATGGGTCCCTGTACGGCCTCCCATTGCTGCTGCCAGGCCCGTAATCTGCCATGGGCCCCCGTACCGACTCCTCATGCTGCTGCCAGGCCCGTAATCTGTCATGGGCCCCTGTACCGCCTCCTCATGCTGCTGCCAGGTCCAGAGTGTGTCATGGGTCCCTGTACGGCCTCCCATTGCTGCTGTCTCTATCGCCACACTCTGCCATGTGCCACTTTCAGGTCTCCTCACACTGCTGGAGGTTTCCATTTTTGTCATAGGGTGCTGTATGGCCTCCCATTGCTGCTGCCTCCACCGCCACACTGTGGCTCCACACTCTGGTTTTGGCCCCGTGACTGCCAAAATGAGTGAAGTGTGCGGTGATTCTAAGATCGACGGCACTCATCTGCATGTCATACTGACTGACAGTATTATTTCTCTTCCCCAGCAGACTCCAAGGGCATTTAAATTAAAGGTACAGTGTTCTGCACTAATATTAAGTCTCTCTGAAACCTAGAAACACCCTTTTTTAAGTTAAATTCACAGCGAATATATTCGACTCGAATCAAAATTTTTCCACGAATTCGCCGAATCAGTCGAATCGAATTTTTGAATACTTTGCTCATCTCTACTCATTATGTCAATGACAATGAGATAACTCATGTTTGTTTTTTGGAGCTCATGCGTCAATGGATCTGTGCCATATTTTATCTTGTCACAGATACATCAACAACATTTTTATCGTTTGGATAGGCCTTTATGAATTATATCAACAAGAATATCTACAACCTGAAATTTACCGTGACATATGATAAAAAGAGAGTCACGTTTCAAGTCTTGGTTAGTGAAGATGGCTATATGACGTCAGACCTATACCAAAAACCATTGTCTGCTAACACAATCCTACATGCCACTAGTGCCCACCCAATGGCCCTAAAAGCAACATGCTATATGGCCAGTATTTAAGAGTCAAAAGAAATTGTTCTAGAGAGGAGGACTTAAATGTCAAAGCGAGAGTATTACAGAACCGCTTGCTAGAAAGGGGGTACAGTAAAAATTGACTTTAAAAAGGCATGTAAAAAGGCTAAATTTACATCACGAGAATCTCTAATTCATACCCCCAGAAGAATCTCTCAACAAAACACTAGACATGTAATTACGTGTTTTTCTCAACATCATACATTAGTATCTCAGATCCTGAACCAGCACTGGCATCTCCTTAGGGAAGATCCGGTGGCAGGTAAATATATTAATGACATGCCCCAAATCACTTTTAGGAGGGCCAGATAATTAAGAGATTACTTGATGCATAGTTATCTGCAAAACAAGGGTTTTTCTTGTAGGATATCCAATTTTCCTGGAACTGTGGGGCGTATTTTGTGTCTGTAGTGATCATATGCCAGGACCAATAACAACACCACCATTAGTTGGTATTAGGTTTTGTAGGTCTTCATTTTTAATTTTTGATGTTTGTTATTCTGGTAGATATATTCTACACATACTGACTAGAGATGAGCGAATTATTCAAAAATTCGATTCGGCTGATTCGCCGAATTTGAGGAAGAAATTCGATTCGCTGAGAATTTAACTTATAAAAAGGGTTTCTAGGCTTCAGAGAGCCTTTATATTAGTGCAGAACACTGTACCTTTAATTTAAATGCCCTTGGAGATGAGGAAGGAGAAGGAGAAGGAGAAGGATGAGAAGAAGGAGAAGGAGAAGGATGAGAAGAAGGAGAAGGATGAGAAGAAGGAGAAGGATGAGAAGAAGGAGAAGGATGAGAAGAAGGAGAAGGAGAAGGATGAGAAGAAGGAGAAGGATGAGAAGAAGGAGAAGGAGAAGGATGAGAAGAAGGAGAAGGATGAGAAGAAGGAGAAGGATGAGAAGAAGGAGAAGGAGAAGGATGAGAAGAAGGAGAAGGATGAGAAGAAGGAGAAGGATGAGAAGAAGGATGAGAAGAAGGAGAAGGATGAGAAGAAGGATGAGAAGAAGGAGAAGGATGAGAAGAAGAAGGATGAGAAGAAGAAGAAGGATGAGAAGAAAGAGAAGGATGAGAAGAAGAAGAAGGATGAGAAGAAGAAGAAGGATGAGAAGAAGGAGAAGGATGAGAAGAAGAAGAAGGATGAGAAGAAGAAGAAGGATGAGAAGAAGGAGAATTCCAAGCCGGCAAAAAGTGTATCTGCAGAGCTCCGCTATTTCTTAGCGGAGCTCTGCAGATACACTTAGCGGAGCTCTGCAGATACACTTTTTGCCGGCTTGGAATTCTTCTTATTTTCATCCTACTTCTTCTTCTTCTTCTTCATCCTCATCCTCAGAAGAAGAAGAAGAGGATGAGGATGAAGAAGAAGAAGAAGTAGGATGAAAATAAGAAGAATTCCAAGCCGGCAAAAAGTGTATCTGCAGAGCTCCTCTATTTCTGACAGTTCTCTGACATTCACATTTACAGCGGTTGAAACATTGTATCTATTTGTTTCCATAAATGGAAACAAATAGATACAATGTTTCAACCGCTGTAAATGTGAATGTCAGAGAACTGTCAGAAATAGCGGAGCTCTGCAGATACACTTAGCGGAGCTCTGCAGATACACTTTTTGCCGGCTTGGAATTCTTCTTATTTTCATCCTACTTCTTCTTCTTCTTCATCCTCATCCTCATCCTCAGAAGAAGAAGAAGAGGATGAGGATGAGGATGAAGAAGAAGAAGAAGAAGTAGGATGAAAATAAGAATTCCAAGCCGGCAAAAAGTGTATCTGCAGAGCTCCTCTATTTCTGACAGATACACTTTTTCCCGGCTTGGAATTCTTCTTATTTTCATCCTACTTCTTCTTCTTCTTCTTCTTCATCCTCATCCTCATCCTCTTCTTCTTCTTCTGAGGATGAGGATGAGGATGAAGAAGAAGAAGAAGAAGAAGAAGTAGGATGAAAATAAGAAGAATTCCAAGCCGGCAAAAAGTGTATCTGCAGAGCTCCTCTATTTCTGACAGATACACTTTTTCCCGGCTTGGAATTCTTCTTATTTTCATTCTACTTCTTCTTCTTCTTCTTCTTCATCCTCATCCTCATCCTCTTCTTCTTCTTCTGAGGATGAGGATGAAGAAGAAGAAGAAGAAGTAGGATGAAAATAAGAAGAATTCCAAGCCGGCAAAAAGTGTATCTGCAGAGCTCCGCTAAGTGTATCTGCAGAGCTCCGCTATTTCTGACAGTTCTCTGACATTCACATTTACAGCGGTTGAAACATTGTATCTATTTGTTTCCATAAATGGAAACAAATAGATACAATTAGAGATGAGCGAATCGAACCAGGCGAAGTGGAATTCATTTTGAATTTCAGGAAATATTTGATTCGCGTCGAATCCGAATATTTGCATAATTCGGGTGCGCGAATCGGATTTTTCCCGATCAGCCGGCAAAAGTGTCCCTGCAGAGAGCTCCGCTATTTCTGACAGTTCTCTGACAGTTCCTTCACATGTACAGCGGTTGAAACATTGTATCTATTTGTTTCCATTTAGGATACAGATGTTTTTATTCGGAAACAGATACAATGTTTCAACCGCTGTAAATGTGAAGGAACTGTCAGAGAACTGTCAGAAATAGCGGAGCTCTCTGCAGATACACTTTTGCTGTACTGGAATACTTCTTCTTTTCATTCTTCTTTTCATTCTTCTCATTCTTCTTTTCATTCTTCTTTTCATTCTTCTTCTCATTCTTCTTTTTCATTCTTCTTCTTCTTTTCATTCTTCTCATTCTTCTTTTCTTCTTCATGAAAAGAAGAATGAGAAGAAGAATGAAAAGAAGAATGAGAAGAATGAAAAGAAGAAGAAGAATGAAAAGAAGAATGAGAAGAAGAATGAAAAGAAGAATGAGAAGAAGAATGAGAAGAATGAACAGAAGAATGAGAAGAATGAAAAGAAGAATGAAAAGAAGAAGAAGAAGAAGAATGAAAAGGAGAAGAAGAATGAAAAGAAGAATGAAAAGAAGAAGAAGAAGAATCTTTTCATTCTTCTCATTCTTCTTTTCATTCTTCTTTTCATTCTTCTTCTTCTTCTTTTCATTCTTCTTCTTCTTTTCATTCTTCTTTTCATTCTTCTTCTTCTTCTTTTCATTCTTCTTTTCATTCTTCTTCTTCTTTTCATTCTTCTTCTTCTTCTTTTCATTCTTCTTTTCATTCTTCTCGTTCTTCTTTTCATTCTTCTCATTCTTCTTTTCATTCTTCTTTTCATTCTTCTTCTCATTCTTCTTTTCATTCTTCTTCTTTTCATTCTTCTTTTCATTCTTTTCATTCTTCTTTTCTTCTTCATGAAAAGAAGAATGAGAAGAAGAATGAAAAGAAGAAGAAGAATGAAAAGAAGAATGAGAAGAATGAAAAGAAGAATGAAAAGAAGAAGAAGAATGAAAAGAAGAAGAAGAATGAAAAGAAGAATGAGAAGAAGAATGAGAAGAATGAAAAGAAGAATGAGAAGAATAAAAAGAAGAAGGAGAAGAATGAAAAGAAGAAGAAGAATGAAAAGAAGAATGAAAAGAAGAAGAAGAAGAATCTTTTCATTCTTCTCATTCTTCTTTTCATTCTTCTTTTCATTCTTCTTCTTCTTTTCATTCTTCTTTTCATTCGTCTTCTTCTTTTCATTCTTCTTCTTCTTTTCATTCTTCTTTTCATTCTTCTTCTTCTTCTTTTCATTCTTCTTCTTCTTTTCATTCTTCTTCTTCTTCTTTTCATTCTTCTTTTCATTCTTCTCATTCTTCTTTTCATTCTTCTCATTCTTCTTTTCATTCTTCTTCTCATTCTTCTTTTCATTCTTCTTCTTCTTCTTTTCATTCTTCTTTTCATTCTTCTCATTCTTCTTTTCTTCTTCATGAAAAGAAGAATGAGAAGAAGAATGAAAAGAAGAATGAAAAGAAGAAGAAGAAGAATCTTTTCATTCTTCTCATTCTTCTTTTCATTCTTCTTTTCATTCTTCTTCTTCTTCTTTTCATTCTTCTTCTTCTTTTCATTCTTCTTTTCATTCTTCTTCTGCTTCTTTTCATTCTTCTTTTCATTCTTCTTCTTCTTTTCATTCTTCTTCTTCTTCTTTTCATTCTTCTTTTCATTCTTCTCATTCTTCTTTTCATTCTTCTTTTCATTCTTCTTCTCATTCTTCTTTTCATTCTTCTTCTTTTCATTCTTCTTTTCATTCTTTTCATTCTTCTTTTCTTCTTCATGAAAAGAAGAATGAGAAGAAGAATGAAAAGAAGAAGAAGAATGAAAAGAAGAATGAGAAGAAGAATGAAAAGAAGAATGAGAAGAATGAAAAGAAGAATGAAAAGAAGAAGAAGAATGAAAAGAAGAATGAGAAGAAGAATGAAAAGAAGAATGAGAAGAAGAATGAGAAGAATGAAAAGAAGAATGAGAAGAATGAAAAGAAGAAGGAGAAGAATGAAAAGAAGAAGAAGAATGAAAAGAAGAATGAAAAGAAGAAGAAGGAAGAATCTTTTCATTCTTCTCATTCTTCTTTTCATTCTTCTTTTCATTCTTCTTCTTCTTCTTTTCATTCTTCTTCTTCTTTTCATTCTTCTTTTCATTCGTCTTCTTCTTTTCATTCTTCTTCTTCTTTTCATTCTTCTTTTCATTCTTCTTCTTCTTCTTTTCATTCTTCTTTTCATTCTTCTTCTTCTTCTTTTC